>NC_071093.1:26489392-26789392 GCF_027358695.1 Spea bombifrons
ATCCCAGCTCCTTTAACTGAATACATATCCTGCTCACCAAGTCTTTTTTGTCTCGTTTCTTTTTTTCTTTATTACGCATTCATGTATGGTGAGTGGTATACTGTCCCTTTAACTATTCATTACAGACATAGAATCCAATGTTGCCAAAGTTAAAATCATTTATGTATTCATCTGCAGACAAAAAACTCCCAATATGCAAAAGGTTTGCCTTTTAGATTCTATGTCTAATATGCACTAGTGAATGCCGTCTTTAAAAGATCTAAATATTACGTTCTCCATCTCCATTATATAATTGGAAGCAAATTTGGAAAAGAGATAATAACCCAGTAAATGAAACCCTGTATAGTTCCAGCTCCTTCTTGTCATTCTCTCGTTTATGTACATTGTATTTACAGTCTCAGCCTCAATGGCTGCTTATTTTGTAATCTTAGATACTCAGAAGAACTTTCAAGACTTCATTTACCAACATCACTTACTTTGAGGCTTGAAGATTCCCTTACTAAAGAATATAACTTCACAACCTGTAACGAAAAAAATATACAGTATAAAATACACATTGATCTGTAATACTAGAGGGAAATATTTCATATCAGAATATTAGTAAGCAGTGCTTGATGGCAAGCAAGCCAAGTTTTGAACCTATGGAGCTGTGATATCACCAAGCAAGTCTCCAATCGGACATTTAGGCAACAACTTACAGGTGCTTGCACCAGCAGCCATTACAAACGATCTTTTGCTGACAAAAAGGAGTCCAGGCTGTCAAATGATGACCTTGAAGCTGTACAAGAACGTCCTTAATGGCTTCTAAGCAGAGCTTTTTAGAACATAGATGTACATCCATTGGTAAAGAAGGGGTTAAAAAATGGTTGAGGAGCCAATGTGTAGGGCGGTCATATAGGATTTAGTGTTAAACAGATTTGGTGTAAGATATTACTGTAGGTGAGAGTTTGGGATCTAATAATCAGTCAGTGGTTTAAAAAAAAAAAAAAAAAAAAAAATTATATATATATATATATATATATATATATATATATATATATATATATATATATATATATATATATATATATATATATATATATATATATATATATATATATATATATATATATATATATATATATATATATATATATATATATAGCTAGCACAACCTAAACCATTTGGAAAGAATTGTGAAGTCCGAGATACTGAGTCATAAGCAGCAAGTTTGACATATATATGGACTTCATAAATTGCAAAAAAAAAAAAATAATAGATGCTAGAATTATCTCTGTGTCAAGCTCAGGAGAGAGAATAAAACCAAAATTCTCTATTTGGACTGGTATGGTTCCACAACACAAGGTGGAGGTCACTTATAGTTCCTGTAGGTATGCCTTCCCTCTGCCTATACCACCTCTGGGCTGACTTAGAAACTCTAGATGAACTGAAAAGGTATAAATTTAATGATAGGAAATGGTCAGGTGTGCTTGGTCAGGGGGGCAAGATCTAACTTCGAGTAAGTCGACATCTTTCTTTGCCCGAGCCCTACGGACAGAAAAACTGTGACTTCAACCTCCAAGTGAGTAGTTAAAGCATATTTTGTGGTGTTAGTCTAATTTGCTTGGGGGACCAAGGCACCCCATTTCTAAATCCTCTGGTGGCTGTGTTGTGATTTTGATTATGCCATTATAATTAAGTGTGGGTAGTATTACGGGGGGCATTAAATCATTATTTCCGGTCTAGGGTAGACAGCACATGCTTGAAGTAGGGTGCACCTGAGACAATCAGGAAATTAATGGTAACTATGTTAAAGGATAGGACTGACATTTCATTAATTTCAAGATCAGAAACATGGGTTTACTTCAGGGTAGTCAATGGAGTATATTCGGGGCAACCAGTGGGGTACCTCAGGACCCATTATTTTTTAATGTTTACATGCAAGTGATATTGCAGAAGGTCTTGGTGGTACGGTATGTATTTTTGCTGATGAAACAAATATTTGGAAGAGGGTTGATATTCCTTGAGGGATAAGCCAAATGGCAAATAATAAAGGTAAACTGGAAAAACCATCAGAGCTGTGGCAACTGACGTTTACCGTGGATAAGTGCAAGATAATGCCCCTAGAGCATAAAAACCCAAGGGCAGAGTATACACAATTGGATACAGCCATAACCCTAAGGGAAAGGATTTAGGGGTAATTATGTCAGAGGATTTAAAAGTAGGTAGACAATGCGATAGAGCAGCAGGAAATGCTAGCAGAATGGTTGGTTGTACAGGGAGAGGTATTAGCAGTAGAAAGAGGGAAGTGCTCATGCCATTGTACAGAGCACTGGTGAGACCTCACTTGAGTATTGTGTACAGATTTTCCATCTTTTTGTGTTTCTTACCTTGAACAAGTATCGGAGGAAAACAAGTAAAATTGAAAAGGCTCCACATGTCCACCAACCAATTATGGCAAAAAATATCGCATTCGCAAATAACCTGCATGTTATTAATCTGCTTTCATCAAAGGATTCTAAGGGTCTGCAAGAAAACCAAATACTTTTGCTTATTTTTGTTTGGCGATATACTTCAGGGAGAGATGGATATTAAAAAAAATAATGCACTGCAAGAACTGACTACATGAAATGTCCCTAATCATGAAAAAAATAAAATTAGGTCTTTGCCCGTAAAACAAAGGGTTCTCCCAATAAGATTTGTTACAGGGAGAGAGTGTTATATGGGTACAGCTGGCACTCTTTTAAATTAGAGTTTTACATAAAGTAGGATAAAAAAAAGGCCAAAATCACAATATGTAAAGACAGTATATGAAATAAAAGAGCTAAGGCATCAAGTGATGATCTAGTTACAAACGTTTTTCAATCATATGCAAACCTTTTCAATTTCATCCAGAGTGATGATAATATTCTAAGTGAGAATTTAAAAAATATTCCACTCCAGTATGCTATACAGGTACCAAGCATGAAGAGAATCAGATGATCCAGAACAAAGGATAATCCCATAGACTCTAACCGGATGGCATCCAGTTCTGGCAGGAGTAATCCATCCCATACATATTCAAACCATTCATATCTATATAAAAAAAAAAAAAAAAAAAAAAAAAGCAGAAGCGTTATATGATGCCATTATCAAGGTCTTATTTTATGACTAATGGAGTGTCAACAAAACAAGCATAAACCAACTCAATGGGCTTGGAAAGGATGGGTACAACAAGATTTCCACTTTTTTCTCAAATGATTTGTATAGTAACCCATTTCCGGTTTGTGTGACGCAAGCATTTATTTGGTTTTTCTATAGACATACTGTTATTAGAACTGCAGGGTCACAACATGGAAGGAAACCACAGCATGAATACTGCTTGGTTCTCCATCTGCATTTTCTGGCCTTGACAGTTTTTCAATAATTGAATCAACAATGTCCAAAACGGTAAAATTTTTTACTCTTCACATAAGTCTTTGTTATAAATATTTTATTGATGTTTCTTATAAAAGAATGAAGAATAAATACATACAAATATACATTGCACATTCTTTGTATAGACAAAAAAAGGTTTAAAACATCAGATTTACACTTTGCTGTAATTAAAAATGTATAATATGTACAGAGTTCTTACAATTTGCAGTGATTAAGAACTTTATAGATTGTACAGAAAATGCTTCAACCTAGTTAGATCTATAAATTAGTTTATCATAAGTCTTAAATCTAGCTGCACAGCATAGCTTAACCGCAAGGCAGACCGAAGAATAGGGCTTAACCATAATGTGACCAGAGTACATGTGTATTTTTCTTACATTATGGTTTTACAATTTGTAGCACTTTTTCAGGTATATGCTGAAATAAAACTATTATAGCCATAGGAGACTAGATTTAAATGTAAGAACACACTCAATCTGAGCTTACCTCAGTAGAAATCTGCATATATATAAAAAGGGATACACGCTAAACGGGTTTACTGCTTCATCCAATGCTGAATAAAACTCTAAACAGTGTCCTGTAAAACATGTATAAAATTATCTTGTGTTTCTAAAAGAAATCTTGCCATGACACTAGCAATTTACAGTTATCTCTTCAGGCTACCAAAATGAATGGGTTTTGCCTTGCAGTGTTCTGCCGCAGTGGGGATCACTAATAATGTTTAATTAACATTAATAGAATAATGCTTTCCCGAGTTGCAATACTGTTCATTTAAGAGGACCCTATTAAATAATTCATACTACAGAACAAGCATTTCCCAGAACGGTGTAGAATTCAATTTACATAATATTACCAGTGTATGAATTGCACAGGCGCCAGGTTGCTGCTTGCCAAAGACTGACCTGGAGCACACAGAATTCATAGGTGTCCTCATTTAAGTCGCTGATACGGCAAGCCAATTCCCACCATGACTAGTGACACAATGTTCGCACTCTAAACTAGGAGTATTGTTAAGTGGAAAAAGTTGGTTGGGAACAGTGGCTCATACTTATAAGACTATAATGTATACCCCTATAGACTTATTGTGCAGCTTTCAATTCATTACAGCAAAAAAAAAAAAAAAAAAAAAAACGTTCCAAGTTCACAATTATATATTTACTCACACACTATATAATTATATACATACATATACATACATACATACATATATATATATCATACACATATACACACACACACACCACAATGTGACATACCAGTCCTAAGAAGATTATACAGTTGCACCCTATAGGCAAAGAGTAAATACGACATGCTATACACTGGAAGACAAGGACCATAGAATCGCAAAATCTGAAAGAAAGGGGAGAAAACCAAACACACACACACCAGTGACAACTTTGGTTAGCATTAGAATGACTATGTTGTTTGGAATTACTGAACATTGTATCAGACCCCTATAGTTTAAATCAGATGTTATCACAAAGTAATAATTCATCAAAATAACCAAAAGGGCTAGAATTGTATAGAAACCTGCGCTGTTAGAATTAACAGTTTTCAGGCATTCCTCACTAATCTAAACCAGCTTCTGTTGAACTTATCCACCATTTTTTTTTGACGGTACATGTTTAATACAGTTTGCATGATTTTCTTTTGTTGGATTAATTATTGAAGTAGAGAATTAGTATGATGTATAACAGGGTTCGACAAACCCCCAGACGCTAGCACCCAGAGCGGTCCTGTAATGCGTGTCACGTAACCATACTGGGTGTCTCCCAGCACACGCCTCACCGTGCCCCTCACAGAAAACATAGGGTGCTGGATTCATGATGGCAGAAGATAAGCAGCAACATGGCTAATCTCCACAAGGTGAGAGGGGGAGTAGTGAATGTGAGTGCGTTTATACTGTGGTATCAGTCAGCATGTATATGTATTGTGTGCGTATACTGTGTATGTATATCTATAGAGCTATAATCAGTGTGTCAACGTATAGTGGTAGAGTCAGTATGTCTACTGTATTGAAGTGCCTTATTCAGTGTGTTTGTGTCTATAGTGTTAGTGTAGTGTTAGCCAGTATGTATGGACTCGCATGTGTATAAGAGTGTGGTGCTGTTTGTTACAGTATGGTATAAGTATGAGTGTGTATGTCAACATATAGTGTTAGCGTGTGTGTATTAGTGTATAGTGTTAGCATGTGTGTACATGAGTGTAGAATGTTAGTGTGTGTGTTACTGTATGGTGTTAGTGTTTGGGAGGATAAGATGTTAGCATTTGTTACTGTATGGTGTTAAAAGTGTGTAAATGTTAGCATATGGCAGGACTCGACAAACCCAGGGCACCAGGAAAATAAAAATATGATTGGGGGGAAAAAAAGCTGGGTCCTAACTTTTTTGGCTAGCTCCTAGATCCAAACCAAATTTGTCGACCTCTGATGTATAATTACATAAAAAACTAAAATCAAATAAACTCAGTTGGTTCCACAGTAAGTTTTCCAGAAACATTACATACAAGATCTTTCATTTGTTTGCATCTCCCATTGGAATTTGTATCTCCCATTGGAGTATCGCAAAACAAACGGAAGATCCAATAGTACACCACCTCTGAAGCTTTAAATTTCTTTATTTCAGCCTCCCCTACACTAAAGAAATGTTACTTCTGTGATTCAGGAGAGGAGGCCCCAGAGTCCCTACGTGCAGCTCCAAGTTTTTAAAACAGAGCTAGCATATCCCAAAAACGCCACAATAACAAGCCAGACCATTTCACATTTATAAGGCTCAAATAACAAATGTACGATTGCATAGTAGTATTCTTATTTATGGAAAGTACCGTATTTGCTCGATTATAAGACGAGGTTTTTTCCAGAGCAAATGCTCTGAAAAATACCCCTCGTCTTATAATCGAGGTCGTCTTCTAATCAGACATCATTCTGCTGGGGCCGTGATGCTTACCGGGCTTTGATCGCGAGCAGCGTCTCTGCTATTAGCTGCAGGAGAACAGGAAGGAAGCACATAACTCCTCACATAACTCTACCTCCCCCCTCCTTCCTCTGGGGGCAGGGCCAGAGAAGTTGCTCGTACAGCTGGGCCCCTGCAGAAGTCTGCGAGTGGGAGATCTGCAGTTCAGGTAAGGGGGTGGAGGGGTGGGGGGTTTGAGCGTGTGTGTGTGTATGTGTGATTAATGGAATGAATGAGTATTTAAATGTTTGTGAATGAGTGTGTGTGTGTGTGATAGCATGGATGTGTAAGGGGGGTGGGGGTGGTAGCATGGCATAGGGAGGCTGTAATCACACTTCTAACATCCCCGGGTTCCAGCATGTACTGGCTGCCTTTGCTTGATAGGAGTGTTATTGCTGTTAGTAGTGTATATATATATATATATATACACACACACACACATTTTAACCCCCTATATGCCCCTCTGCCCCATGATATGCCTTTTAACCCCCTATATGCCAGAGTGGCATATAGGGGTATAAGGCATATCATGGGGCAGAAGGGCATATAGGGGGTTAAAAGGCATATCATGGGGCACAGTTGCATATAGGAGGGTATAAGACATTTCTGGAGACAGAGTGGCATATAGAGGGTTAAAAGGCACATCATGGGGCAGAGTGGCAAATAGGGGGGTATAAGGCATTTCTGGGGGCAGAGTGGCAAGCCTGGGGGCAGATGTGCATAACTGGGGGGGGCAGGTTGGCAAATAAAAGGAAATAAATATATTTTTCTCAATCATAGCTTTTATTAAATATGAAAATTGTTTACATGAATTAATATTTACTAGTAAAACTGTTTTCCTATAGGGTAGTCTTATATTCAGGCTTTTTGTTTTTTCCTAAATTAATATTTTGATTTTGGGGGGTCGTCTTATAATCGAGCAAATACGGTATTTCAAATATTTCACACGCTACCGGTTTCAAAAAATAGCAGTCACATTTAGATAAGAAATAAGAAAATCAAATATCTTTCTTTGTGCCCATAAGCTTTGCAATGTTTTATATTGAATTAATTCTGATGCTTTCCAAATAAAATACAAGGTATAAAATAGACAAAAAAAATATGTACTCACCTGTCCAATATGTTGCAAGACTGAAGCAGAAATTGTCACCTGTGTGTAAATAAATTGGTAAAATGTTTTAAGTAGTGACTATTCCTGGAAACAGCAGAATGAGATGGAAAAAAAGCCATGGTGAAATACAGGAATCAGAAATAAAAGCCTAAAGTGGGAGAATGCAGGTGAATTTCAGGAGTTAGTTTCAACTCACCAAACGTATACGTTAAAAAGTTTAACATTACATTAGATCTTGGAAATATTTCCATATTTATACAACCAAACAGCAACACGTTGCTCCTCGACTTAACGGAAACAAATGCGGCTACACAAAATGCAACATGTACATTCGAAAATCTCCCAAAGGACCAAAGGCAGAAATTCCAAAGCCCCTAGGGTACGTTCCCTGGAATCTATTGGTAGCTCAGTCTGATGATAATGCACCACAAGAGAGAAATACAGGGGAGGAAGCTAAAGACATGAGAGGTAAGGAGAGAGGAAAGAAAGGGCAGGGACACTTTGCAGCACAGCTTGAAAATTTACCACAGCCACTACATAAAAGCGCTGCCCACTCTGCTCAACCGACACACTCAAGACATGGCACCAGGATGCAATATGGGAAGCAGGGAGTGTGATGCTGTGGGCAATGTCCTGCTTAGAAACCTTGGGTCCTGCCATTTACGTGAATGTTGACACGTCCCACGCAAGCATTGTTACAGACCATGCATACCCTTTCATGGACACGGTATTCCGTGGTGGCATAAGCAGGATAATGTGCCATGCCACAAAGCAAAAATGGTTCAGGAACGGTTTGAGGAACGAATTTAAGGTGTTGACTTGGCCTCCAAGTTCCCAGATTTCAATCCAATTGAGCATTTGTGGGATGTGCTAGACAAACAAGTCGGATCCATGAAGGCCCTTGGAATCTAGGTCTATGTCTGGTCTTGGTGCCAGATACCACAGCACACCTCCAGGTGGTCATAATATTACAGCTGATCGGTGTATAGTAATGGTACAGCATAACTCCTATCATTATATACTGAGCCAGCAGGTGGTACACCACAACTCACATCATTATAGAGTGAGCCAGACACAGACTGTGGTACAGCATATCTCCCATTACTATACACGGAGCCAGGTACTGATGGTGGTACGCCATAACTCCCATCACTATATATGGAGTCAGACACAGATGGTGGTACAGTACAACTTCTATTATATAACAAGCCAGACAGATGGTGGTACACCATAACTCCCATCGCTATACAGCGGTGCATTTTCGTTTGCATTTTGTTCCTTTTTCATGCTGTTCTCTCACACGTACTCCCACTCTTATTCAGGCTCTCTCCCATTCTCTCACTCGTCTTTAACTGCACTCTCACACTGTCACTCATGCTAGCATGCCAACACTATCACTCACTGTTATTCACGCTGTCCTCTCACACACAATCACTCACTCATTTATTCATACTCTCACACTCTCTCGTTCACACATTCACTCACACTGTCTTACACTCTCATGCTCCATTACTTTCATTCTGTCTCTCACATTCTTACTCACACTATCTCACTCCTGCTCTTTTTCAAACTAGGTTTAAGTACACTCTTTGTGTCGCTGCTTCAGATTTTTTTTCTTTTCTACTGTGTATTCACAGGATTGAAGGGAGGAGCTCATTTCAAGCTCAGTGTTGGGGTGCTTATAAAAAATATCAAAATGATAAACACAGAGGTATTGGGGAATTTGTTCAGCAGTAAATTAGCTGGACTAGCAGAGGTCCAATGGACAGATATGGTTCAATCAAAGCATCCTTGGTCAGTTTACTCTCTGGTTAGAGGGGCCATAAAACCATTTGACAGATGCCAGATCCAGAAATAAGTTGTTTTAAAGTTAATTTGAATTGTGAGAGGATTAATGGTTTGTAATGTTATAATGGGATATTAATTATCTGTCTCTATTGAGGCCAGTGAGTAGGGTATTAAAAAGGTATATTATTTTTCTCTCTCTCTGGGTGTGGAACAATCCCATCAGTACTGACAGCTTCACATTCAGAATGCTGTGTCCAGGCTGATAGAAATGTTCTGCAATTAAACAGTTTGTGTAATGCTTGGCCTGTTTCTCCCACGTACATCGCTGTTGAGACTTTGTACAAGGAGCAAACAGCTTTTATAAAAAATTTCCAAAGCCTTTGTCCTAGCAACATTACATTTTTATTTGGCACGAACGTGTAAACTACAGTGTATACAATGCTAATATGTACATATTTTTCTTACCTCATGAGGGCACCCCGCTGTTGCGTAGAGTATTAACACTGCTGCATTATGATTACTTTGTGGTTGCACAGTATGGAGCTTGGCAGACATTACTAAAGGACTGTTATTACTATAAAGAAAAAAACATGTTTTAAATATCTGACCTTTTAAAAATGCAACACCTTGGTTCTTCACAAATGCTGGCCAAATATGATTTAACCATGGGGAAAAAAAACCCACACAATGTATGAAATAACTCTATATAAGCTTTACGGTACAGAATTGTTAAACCATGTTGATAATGGTCATAAAGAGAATATACAATAAAGCCTTAACATCACTCTAAGAATAATAGCAAAGGATTCAGAATAATCTCACACCTTTTGGAAATACATTAAAAAAGCTTAACTGTTCCAATTTATGAACATGTACCATTGGAGTTTTCTATCCACTAGCATTGGCTAGACAATTGATATATGCTAAACAACTTGTTATATGAGAAAATAGGATACAGTAGGATACAGTACCTGGATATTCTATAAAAATCCTCATATGACCAAGGCACATGAAACCTGTAAATACTGAATTCTCTTTCTGTAAAAAGAAGATAATGTTAAATGTCTAAACCTAAGAAAATCCATGCCAATTATACTGTAATGTTCTCAACAGCTTCTATAACAATTATGGATAAAACATATACCCCTTAAGCCCCTAAAATAGCACTAAGACCTAACAGAGCTTTCTGAGCGCACTAAATCTGGTAAGACATTGGCAACTGCCTATTTAGCCCAGTAGAAGATCTCATGGATCTCATACTACTCCACTGTTTCTGGTGTGGGTCTTTACCACTTATAATGAGAGAGGTTGAAGGTCATTACATCTACTGGACTACCGACGCAGCTTATATATATGCAAGGTGACACAATTATTCATTCTTAAAGCAGTGAAGCTGTGTTTGAGCACTCCCATTCCCCTTCCTGCTGCCGTGTACTTAAAGCTATCCCTGTATGAACCACTCAAGAAAGGGGGAACTCCAGGTAGCCCACCATGGGAATTCCCAGATACGGCTACATTGCTGGGTTTTAGATAGGGAGTGGAAGATATGGAGTGGGTTCCATCTGAATACGCTGTTAGGGCTCTGATTATATACAATATACTTTACCAGAAGATCCTGTACAGTTCCTCTTAACAACAATGTCATATGCTTGGTATATCTGTGTGAAAACAAAATTATAGCAATAACATAATGAAAGCTCAACAAATCCTTACCCATTGTTATCAACTGTGAATACTTACTCTATTAAATTCCTCAAGCTGCACAAAATGAAGAAGTCCAGTAGAATTTAACTTTATAATACTTGATGACAACCCTGCAAAGAAGCTGCAGTACATTAGTACATGTGTTTAAGTGCCGAAATAAGTCAGCCTATAATTCAGCTGTAAACAGGGCATTCACCTATGTAAACAGCAGCTAGTAACACGTTGAGCTTGGTTTTAAGATGAAAAAGTGCACATCAGGGCTGTCTATTCTGGCACATTTTAAAAATCCAATGGTGATCCCCACTGAGAATATACACTATATAAGAAAGTATGTCGACACCTGACCATCATACCTATATGATCTTCATGGATATCATATTCCAAAACCATGCATTTATAACAACCTCCACTCTTCTGGGAAGGCTATCCCCAGATTCTGAAGTGTATCAGTATATGGCAAAATACTATTAATCTCGTTTACATAACTGTTATCAACAAAGTCATCTCAGTAAATCATTGACCTCCACTAAAAACAAAGTGTCCTTTTCTGGCCATTTGCAATACTGAAATGCAGAAGACAGGCGTTAGATTACCATGTGCTTAAAAGGCACATGGTAATCTAACACAGGATCCCCCCCCCCATATCCACTTGCCCCATTCCAACCGATCAAGCCAAATGCCATGCAGGAGATGTATTCAGGGAAATACATTTCACTGCATGTAACATACTTACCGACAGTCAAATCCAGCACTGGCTTGCTAATCACTGCAGGCAGGGGGTCTGTTCGGACCTCCAACATGCATGCGTAGAAAGCATTCCCATTGATGTAAATTTTCCTTTATCTTAGATGTCACAACCCTGGGTTGCAAAGATCCGTTTGCTTTTACTTATTGTTATGTGGTTCCATCGACACCACCAGGGCGATCTTTTGTAAAGGTAACCCACAGGTGGGGGGAGTACAGACAAGGGGTGGTTTGGAGAGGGAACCTCCTATGTAGCCCGTTTCTTTGACTTCCAGGAGAGGGTGGTTCAGCCGGCGCAGTCATGGAGGGCATGCACGGCTGTATGGTGGTCCTTCCTGAGGAAACTTTAAACTGCTACCGCTTGGGGTCCCAACAGCGGATCCTGTCGCTTTTTGGAAAGGATATTCTAGGGATCCCAAGCTATCCATCGGTACCCTGGGATTGCCACCGCTCCCTCAGGATCACCCCGAAAACAGCAGTTGGACATTTCGGAGCTTGGTGGCCTGACTATAGCACCAGGCTGCCTGGCCAGGGTATTGTTGTGCTAATGTGATTATGTCCCTTTCATTGTTAGACTGGTGCATAAAAGGCTGTGTGTTTCTCAAACTGTTGTTGTTGTTCACCTGGACATTAGTCTCATCTAATGCTTCAGGGACCCGCTATATCACTCATTGTCCTTTTCAGGACAACTAGAGCACCGTATTTTTGCTACATCTTGGCGGGCTATGGTGCTACTACATCGAGGATACAGAGCCGGTTACTGATCCCTTCCTCGCAGTATCGCCTGGCGCTGGAAGCAATTAACCCTTGCGGTTCCGGGAGGAAGCAACTAACAGCTGACGGGTGTACCCAGTTGGGGTACAGGGTGTACCATCATATTATTAATCTAAAATGTTTTGTTTAGGTGTTAGACATCATGATATTTAAAAAAAATGAATGCATAAACAAAAAAAAGCCACAATTTGACAAGCCGCGTTCCTAGTCATATATATTTTGTTTCTAAAACTGTAATGTCAGTTTGCTGTGTCTAGGTATCGGATTGTTTTACAAGCTTAACGGAAAATCCTGTCAAGTTTATATGTTAAAAGGCTAACGTTTTTCAGAATTATACATACCAAATGATAATACATGTGGAACCGCTTGTTGTACAGTTCTTGACTCCATATTTAAGAATTCACATGCCAATGAATACTGTAAAACAACATTTTAAAAAAAAATGCAACAAAAATGAAGATTTTTTTTTTGTCTTGTTATATCAGCCTCTGCATGAAGTGTTTAAACATCAGAACACCTAAATGTAAGTTAAAATTGAAATAACTGTGAGACAAGTTCAGATGAGAGCGTAGAAGACAAAATAGCTTGCACAGCTCTATGACGCTGCTTTTGACCATCACATTTTAACTCTTATTGTGCAATCAGTATAAGAAATCCCACCTATAAGCAAGGCTAAAACAAAAAGAGGCACATTTTGAGGGAACCAAGAGCCACAGATGGAAGTTTGGCCTTCATGGCTCTTGTCAGTGAAAAGTGGTAATAAACCCCCCCTTCACACCAGTAATTGCAACAAACCAGTATTAAAGATAAAGCAACACTCACTTCCACTTTATCTCTCTAATGAGTCGGATGTTAACATACCAGGCAGTTTTAAGATTTACTAGACAGTACTTTCCACTTGACAATGTTGAGGATTCAAAAGCCTTGATTAATTATGCCACAGATGGTACTGCAGATGGTTCTGTTGGCGTGGATATTTTTTTCCAAACTATACAGTACATGTTTTAGTTTTGGGAAGGTCTATTGGTCTCTGGCCTCAAAGTGACAAGCTGAAATTTGCTTATTGAAACAATGTTCCAATTTACAAAGCACTTAACTTGCCAGCAATTGCTGCTAAGAATAAAATCAGTCACTGCCATTGTCTTTGTAGTCTGACCTGTCTTGAAGTGACAGAAGTTAATTTAATTATGCAGGGCCGGCTGGCACACTGTATAACAAACTCAGTACCGGTTTTTATTGTTCATAAAATAAAAATCTGCACAGGAACTCTCCAGAAAACTCACTTTTCCATGAATAAGGAACATTGTTATTTTTGGCGTTCAGCCCACTTTCTTAAACATATCCAACACATGTTTAGTAAGTACTGACATCATAAAAAAAAAAAAAAAAAAAACTTCCTTTACAAAACAGATTACCTTAGTGTTGTTTGTCTTCGGAATAAACAGTATAAAATGTGATAAATTAGGATGGTCCTGGAGTTTTAATGTAACAACCTAAATTAAAAAGAAGAAGTCTTTAAGTGGAAGCAATACTTTTGTTAAATGTGTACAAAACCGAATTAAACCGCATTTTCAAAATGCGACTTTAAGTCTATTTAAAGCACCCTCCAGCCCAGTATTTACCTTAAACGCATACAGAGGTTCATTTTGCATGGGTGCGAATGAATTTTTGGGTATGCAAATCAATGCAGATATTCCTTAGTTACTACAGTCTAACTTGCCAACTCCAATAACTAAACCATGCATGTTCTAATTAGCAGACAAGAAAAAGTACAATGTCTTCCAACATGCATTAAAAATAAAAATACAATTCTAGGTTCTAGCCTAGAAACCAAAACATATAAGCAAACAAAAGCTATATCTACATCACCATCACGTAGTAGATGCGCATTTACAACAGTAAATATTTAGGATTGTGAAAATGCAGCATCATGGTAAATATAATAAAGGAGAAACATTAAGGAAAGCACACAAGGAAATATTTTAATTAAGTTTTCCTTTTTAATTCTCAGTAAGTAAAAAATCAGATGGTTTTATTTGTTTTGGTATAATCCTGTTTGAATACATGAACCAAGAAATGTGGTCGCAAATAAATAAATAAATAAATAAATAAATAAATAAAAGGCACCCTTTCCCCTTCAAATGAGATCTGCTGCTCTATCGAAGTTACATTTTGCATCTCAGGGAAAATATTAAAAAGGGAACTACTGTAAGAATACCATTATAACATTATAGTTATAAAGTGCACAGCTATATGTCTCACATTATGAGGCTACCAAGTGGGTAAATAATTGATCGATTGACTTGTTTAGCTCTCCTTTTCCTTCAAGCAATTAATTAGAAGGGGGCTAGACATGGCTGATTGCTCACCAATAATCTTGAAGGTAATCTCACATAATTCCAGAATTAAAATACAATCATCTTCTACTCATGGCGTTCTAATTTTATCACCTATTTGGGGGTCCGCATTACCAAAACTGCCGCCTCTTTATTTCGGTCGAATTACTTACCTCTGTGGTCCAAAATATGTCAAGATCTCCAACGGTGGTCAAAGCTGGAACTCTCTTGGATTGGCCGGGTTGTCTCATTCAAAATGAACTCACTCCCAAAGCTGCTGTACCTTTTTCGCACCCTTCCCATCGCAGTGCCTACCGTTTTTTTTCGGACTGTCCAGTCGCGTTTGTCCAAATTCATCTGGTTGAATAAACGTCCACGGCTTTCCCTTGCACTTTTACAACGGCCTAAACTGCTTGGAGGTCTCGGTGTCCCCAATGTCAAGAATTACTATGTTGCGGCTCACCTAGCGCAGACACTTCTCCTTTTTTCCGACAAGGCGTCGGTGGCATGGGTGGATCAGGAATCTACATTGGCGACTCCGTATACGGTCAGAGACTTATTGTGGCTTCCTAAGGCCAGCCGACCTCCACTTCGTGATTTGTTGCCTACTACTACGTTGTCTCTGGCGCTGTGGGATAAACACCGTGCTACGCTCCGCTTCCCGATGGAACTACACAGCGCTGCTCCGCTATCGGCCTTGAAACCTCTTCTCCCTCATGTGGCCCTTGATTGCTGGATAGACCAAGGCATCGTTTCCATATTTCAGCTCTTCTCTCACGGACACATGCAGTCATTTTCGTCTCTCCGGACTCTCTTTTCGCTCCATAGTCGTGATTTTTTCAAATACCTGCAAATTCGTGATGCCTTGCGTAAACACCTCAGGCACCCTTCTGCTACGTCTCCCATGACACCGATTGTTGCATTATGCCTAAAAGCGCCTCATGTCTCTCACACTATTTCCCTATGTTACTCGGCTCTGATGGGTCACAGGTCTGAGGTCAAGCTCCCGTACATGTTGCAATGGGAGAAGGAGATTGGGTCCACGTATGACGTTCAGGTGTGGTATCACACTCTCGCTGCCTTTCAGGGAGTGTCTAAGAACGTCGCGCACTTTGAAACTAATCGCAAGGTTCTGTTCCGCTGGTATTTTGTGCCCTCCAAGCTAGCTACCATGTTTCCTTCAGCCTCCTCTCTATGCTGGAGGGGTTGTGGTGAAGTTGGTACGATGTTGCACGTCTGGTGGAGCTGCCCGGTGCTCTGTCCCTTCTGGGCTGACGTCTTTACTCTTATTACTACCTTGCTTGCCATCCCGGTGGAGCAGGTGGTTGAGGTAGCTCTTTTAGACATGTTTCCCCGATCTTTACGTCTTACACATAGGAAACTCCTAGCACACGTGTTGAATGCAGCTAAGATTTGTATAGCTCGCAAATGGAAGGAGACCTCTCCCCCTACTATTCAAGACGTTCTGTATTCCATCACAACGACTCGCACCTATGAGTACATGGCTCACTCAGCCTCAAATACCACACACATCTTCCAATCCACCTGGGAAGGTTGGGATGCATATTACACACACACATTCTGCCCCACCCCACAGGGTCATGTCTTGGGCACCATGCGTACTCCTTGGCTTGTGAGGGCGACTACTGCCGACTAAGATTCTCCTTTTTTTTTTCTTTTTTTTTTTTTCTCTTCTTCTTTCCTTCTCTCTCTCTCCCTTCTTCGGCTCTCTCTCCTTTCTTTCTCTACCCTGCCAGAGTATGTCTTATTTAGTTTGTTCATTACATTCTAAAAGAAAAATGTTTGAGATGTCCTGGTACATGTTATACATGCTGTACATTTTGTTTGTATTTCTTTGTACATTGTACCGTTGACTCCACTATCTGCTGTTCAGATGTTTTGTGACTGTGCTCCATTTCTGTCAACTGTGGATGTCTCAATAAAAAATTTCAAGTGTTAAAAAAAAAAATACAATCATCTTTGCCTTATTTTATTTGCTGTTTAATAGCGCACGTTGTTTTTGTCCTTAATATTTACACTGCACTGTAAAGAATTTAGAAAGATGGGGGAGGGGCCTTTTTCACTTGAAGCCATCTGCACCAAAAGGGATACTTTTTGGGAACTGGCTCAAAAGCTGTGCCGGTTTTTTTTTTGTTTTGTTTTTTTAACTCCCATTCTTATCAGTTATCATTCTTAGCAGAAAGGTTAAACAAAATACTTGTACAACATTGTTTTTGAGCAGAGATGCCTATAATTCGCAGGCATGTCTATGTGTGGCAACCAGGGTGACTGTATCAGTCCTTATTTTGAAGACACATACAGTATCTCAAATGTGAGTACACCCCTCACATTTTTGTAAATATTTTATTATATCTTTCCATGTGATTACATTGTAGCAGAGTATCATTTCTTCAGTGTTAAGTAGTGAGTGTACAGCCTGTATAACAGTAAATTTGCTGTCCCCTCAAAATAACTCAACACACATCCATTAATGTCGAACACCTTGGCAACAAAAGTGAGTACACCCCTAAGTGGAAATGTCCAAATTGGGCCCAAAGTGTCAATATTTTGTGTGGCCACCATTATTCGCCAGCACTGCCTTAACCTTCTTGGGCATGGAGTTTCACAGGTTGCCACTCTTCCTCTTCCACTCCTCCATGACATCACGGAGCTGATGGATGTTAGAGACCTTGCGCTACCCCACCTTCCGTTTGAGGATGCCCCACAGATGCTCAATAGGGTTTAGGTCTGGAGACATGCTTGGCCACTCCATCACCTTTACCCTCAGCTTCTTTAGCAAGGCAGTGGTCATCTTGGTGTGTTTGGGGTCGTTATCATATTGGAATTCTGCCCTACGGCCCAGTCTCCGAAAGGAGGGGCTCATGCTCTGCTTCAGTACGTCACGGTACATGTTGGCTCCCTCAATGAACTGTAGCTCCCCAGTACCGGCAGCACTCATGCAGGCCCAGACCATGACACTCCCACCACAATGCTTGACTGTAGGCAATACACCCTGGTCTTTGTACTCCTCACCTGGTGGCCGCCACACACGCTTGACACTATCTGAACCAAATAAGTTTATCTTGGTCTCATCGAACCACAGGACATGGTTTCAGTAATCCATGTCCTTAGTTTGCTTGTCTTCAGCAAACTGTTTGCGGGCTTTCTTGTGTATCATCTTTAAAAGAGTCTTCCTTCTGGGACGAAAGCCATGCAGATGCAGTGTGCTGCTTACGGTCTGAGCACTGATAGGCTGACTCCTCACCCCTTCAACCTCTGCAACAATGCTGGTAGCACTCATACGTCTATTTCTCAAAGACAACCTCTGGATATGACGCCGAGCATGTGCACTCAACTTCTTTGGTCGACCATGGCAAGGCCTGTCGTGGAACCTGTCCTGTGAAACCGCTGTATGGTCTTGGCCACCGTGCTGCAGCTCAGTTTCAGGGCAACAATTTTGTAGAGCAACAATTCTTTTTTTCAGATCCTCAGAGAGTTCTTTGCCATGAAGTGCCATGTTGAATTTACTGTGACCAGTATGAGAGAGTGTGAGAGCGATAACACCAAGTTTAACATACCTGCTCCCCATTCACGCCTGAGACCTTGTAACACTAATGAGTCACATGACACTGGGGAGGGGAAATGGCTAATTGGGCCCAATTTGGACATTTCCACTTAGGGGGTGGAATTAATTACTTCTACCTAGTAAAGTTTAAACCTCTTATTTTCTTAGGCAACTCCCACACCCTGAAATGAAAAGTCTGTAGCTCACTGAATACAAAAGTGCTACACAATATGTACCCACACTCACTAAGTATAAAAATGGTCTTACCTTTGCTCCAGGCAACAACTCTGCTTTCCATGATAAATCTTCAATCTCATTGCTATTGTTACAAAAAATAAAACGGGTAGATTTGTGAACATGCCTGTAATGGTGGATAGAATAAAGCTTTTCCATATTTAGAAGGCACGGAGTTCACACTCGTGTGCCCCAAAATCTACATTTTGCAGTTTCATACATTTAGACACTTGACTCCACTCTCTTTTTCACCCCTCATGCAGTCACTCATCAAATCCTACCACCTTCAGTTGAAAAGTATCTTACTACAACAGATTTTAGGTTGTCACCTCTCTTCCGCCTTTTAACATCCATTCTGAATACCTTGTAAACTCCTGACCCTTACCTACAGAGGGTGAGACATCCTTGACCCTTACCCACAGAGGTGAACTATAGCTCTCATTGCTCTCAACCAGAATATCAATGCCAAAATGGGTGCCATACATGTAGATGTGTATTTCTGTTCTACATTTTGCATATTTAGCACGATTACAGACTATAACACCTTTGTGTATGTGCTTAACCTACAATCTACATGGGCTGTGTGCACGCTCAACCTACCTCTATGTGCGAAAGCATATATTAAATAATTTTATTAAGAGGGGTGAAAGGTCTTAAGGAAATATTTTAGCTCTGGTTACATTTACTAGTTGCCTGAAGATGTGGAGACCATGTGGATGGTCACTTCACTATAAGCACACCACCATACTAGAACTATCTAGGAACTCTGTTGTCCCTCTGTATTTTACTTATGCTCTTTTCTTTAAAATATTGGCTGATTCCAGGGAATGTCCCTGCCGCAATTTTTATCATACCTAAACACATTAATGAAAAACTACCTATAATCTGTGAGCCATCAGTGTAGATAGTTAACTAAAAAGTTTGCTTTTAGGAAGCTGTGTGTCAGAGGCAAGACCAACATTATCTAATCAGTTTCCTGTTCCGAAGTCCTCTCCCTTCTACAAGTGTACCTTTACAACAGCTAGGGGAACCCAACAATTAGCAAATAGGTAAGAGATAACAAAACGGCAAGAAATAATCATGCATATCCCAATATTCAGATGGTATACACATAAGGTGGGTTTTTGAGAAATATATATTTTATCACAATTTTACATTTTTATGTATTTTGAGAAGCAGGGACAGTACTCTAATGAATATTCTAACTAAAGGGCCCTTTAAAATACAAATGCATGGGGGGTTGTATAAAAACCTCTCATAGGTATTTGCCATTTTGCCCACCTCACCCATGATATTTTCAGTAGAGGAGGTGTTTCGGCCACACATAAATCCCGCCATATGATATACTTATTTCCAGGCAGCCCCAGTGCAGGCCTCGCAGAACATTGTGTGGGGTGGGGTATAAAAGGCCCATAGTGCACATGAAGGAAAAGCACTCCCTTTGATCAAAGAATAGGACCACAGAGGAGGAGGGTCCTATTCTTGCAGCTTCGTCTTTTAAATATCCATTTTTGGTGCAGCTGTCCCTTTAATGATCTCAAGATGTAATATTTACATTTTAAAAACCAAAATGTCCCAAATGACCACTAGGTCGTAATGGTAAATCCTAAGGATTTTGCACAGGTGGCCAACTGTGTTAGGACGAATATACACATTAAAACCAAGCCCTATCTGTCCTCAAGAAGGCAATATATAACTTGTGCTAGTACACTAAAGGAAAAAGTGGAAGTTATAGTTGAACAAATATCTGGCAAAAACTAAAATCTCTGGTCACTAGGTTATGATAAACCCTCATCATGAAGGGGTATAAGTTTATGACAGTTCCTCGATAAACATATTTAAGCATCAATGAGAAATAATGGCTTTTAACCCCTTCGTGACAAAGGCTGATTCTATTTTTTGTACCCTTCGTGACAATGGCTGTTTTATCGTTTCTGCGGTGTTTGTGTTTAGCTGTAATTTTCTCTTAACCCATTTACTAAACCCACACAAGTTATATATTGTTTTTTTCAGGACAAGAAGGGCTTTCTTCAGACACCATAATTTTTTATATATGATGTAATTTCCTATAATAAAAATAATAAAATATGACGAAAAATTGAAAAAAAAAACACATTTTCTCACTTTTATTTGAAAAATCTTTTATTCATCATAAAAAACTACTGAAAAAACCTGCTAAATAGATTCTACTATTTGTCCCGAGTTTAGAAATACCCAATGTTTTTATGTTTTTTTGCTTTCTTCTACACGTTATGGGGCAATAAGTACAAGTAGCGTTTTGCTAATTCAAAACCATTTTTCTCTGAATCTGGTAATTCTGTCTCCATGTGGTATTTGGGGCATCTTTGAAGCCAGCAAATTAAATTTACCCCACCAAACCATATATTTTTGAAAACTAGACACCCCAGGGTATTTTAGATGCTGATAGTTTAACCCTTTCCATGCACTAATCCTACCACCAACCCTTGTCGAAGTTTGTGAAAGTAATTGTTTTTGCTGTTTTTTTCACATACTTTGTACTTCAGTTGTGAAATTACAGCTCCTGGTATGCTGTTGCTGTCACACAACGCCCCGATATGTGTTCAGCAACATCTCCTGAGTACATTGATACCCCACATGCATGGGTTTGTCAGATTGTTTGGGGCCAAAAGGGACACATTTGGAACATGCCTCCTCAGCCGTATACCGCTGCATGGTAACAATTGCAGCAAAAATAGTGGGGAAGGAAAGGGTTAATGGCTCTAATTAAAAAAAATAAAAAAAAAACTAAAAAAATGTAAAAAAAAAAAAAGTAAAAAAAATGTAAAAAAAAAAAAGAACCCCTATGCCACTATGCAAGATCACTGTTTATGCAGTGATCAATGGCAATGAAGGGGTTAATATTAAATGGGTGGCTCTTATAAGAGCCTTTGGATCAATATATATATATATATATTTTATTGAAAATACCTGAAATAGCAGAAAACACACTGATCTGTCTCTCTCCCTCACTAGAAGCAAGTGAAGGAGGGAGGCAGATCCAATACTGATCAAAGGCAATGTTTAGAAAACATTGCCTTTGATTTAGTAAATCATGATCACTCTTATGAGTGATCTGACCACTAGGGGTGTTATTCACTGGATGTCCATGACATCCAGCAACAAACCCCCCCCGATGATGATAGCAGGCTCCGCCCCCCGGCTTGATGGGCGCCGCCATCTTGAAACACCGCGTGTGTTTCGAAGACGCCGGCACCGGGAAGGTAAGTTGAGCGTTTAGGAAGCGATCGCGAGTCACTTCCTTTGCTAAACAGGTGTTGCAAAGATGCCTCGATACTGAGGCATCATAGCAACACCAGCTAAGCAAAGGAAGCGACTCGCGATCGCTTCCTAAACCCGTTTTTCGGCGGCGGGCGCCACCATTTTTGAAAGACGTGCAGTCTTTCAAACATGTTTTTTTATTTGCTCCTAGGAGCGATCGGGGGGGGCCGGGAATGTTTTTTTTGGTGTTGCTCAATGCCTCGATGTCGAGGCATTAGAGCAACACCGTTTGAGTGAAAAAATCGATCACGGATCGATTTTTTCACCCGTTTAAAGACGTGCCGGTCCTGGCACGTCAATTGTCATAATCGTCACGATTTTCGGTGACGTGCCCGGACCGGCAATTGTCATCAAGGGGTTAACAAAGCAGAATACACCAAATTATCTCTGAAGTCATACCGGATAACAAAGTTACATGAAAAAGAAATATCTATTTACACAATTTTGTCAGATATCAAGCCTCTGGGCCTGACTAAAATACCTGCATCATGTCTGTAGACCAGTTTAAAGCAGCTTATGTATACATCAATACAATTGAAAACTAAAAGCCTATAAATCATTAAAATACTTACCAGCCAGGCGAAACAGTCTTATTGCATCCAAAAATCCAACTGCTACTTAACTGGAATATGAAAATAATGGACATGATTAAACACTTTGCCATTCCTACACTTACAGTCATTTATCTCTATAATAATGGTGAATAGGTGTCTCCTGAATTGTTACGGGACTTTATCAATTTATTCCTTTGTTGTCTCAGTCTCTAAGTGTGCACGGGTTATCCATGGTTTCCAGATGTCCTTATGTGTTTTTTACATTTAGCTATACTTGCTAACCTTTTTCCATTTTATATTGAAATTAGGTTTGAGCATATATCTCATCCCAGGATATTTAACCTGTCTTTTTCCAAATTTCTTGCTATAACAAGTTTACAAGCTAATATTAATTGAACTATCAGACTTCTCTGTATTTTATGGAATTTAGAAAGCCCCATATGAAAAATACTTGGGGAGATGGCTCAATATTACATCCAACTAACTTTGATCACTTTAAAAATAGTCTTTAATATTCTCCTCATTCCCTCACATTTCCACCACATGTGAAATTGTACCTTCTTCCTTTCCGCATCTCCAACATAGTCTAGAAAGGTTATCATCATATTTGGACAGGTGTTCTATACCATCTATGAATGATTTTGTAATAGAGTTTGTGCATCCCTAAACAATGTGGATGTTTCTTGATTTCCATATATGCTTGTATCCATTCTTCTTTTGAATGTATTTCTCCAATATCCTTTTCCCATTTTTCTTTATTAGGTAAGGTGTTGTCTATTTCTAAGCTTCCCTTTAATAAACCTACTCGATGAATTAATCTAGTTTTATAATGTTTGTTAAGAAATTCTTCAAGTCTTGGAGAGGTTATAACATCCACTGTTCGAAGGAAATGTTTTATTCTCATGTAGTTGAATATTTCTGAGTTTGGTAAATCCCCCCTTTCATTAAGGGCCAAGATAGAAAAGACTCTGTATTATATAAATCAGATATATATTTTATATTTGTATGCCTCCATTTATTCAGATCTAAATCTCATAATTTGTTAGAACTTCGATTGGAGTTGTGGAGAGTAAACCCCCGTCTATTTATCTGCTGTTATAATTAAATCATTAATCACTATGTTATCGCTTTTAATATACCTATATATTATTTCATGGGTCATGGGTAACGGCCTCTTTTTCAATAATAAACCATGGGGTATTATCAATCTCGGGTCTATCCAAGAGAAATAAGTGCGTTATCATACAAGTTTCATGTCGATCTTTAATATTAGCAGACTCAAAAGAGAAATGGTACATCATGTAAAATAAGAAAAACTAAGTGGCCTAAAATAAAAGTTGCATGGTTGCAGCACTTTCTTTTCAAGTAATTTATCCGTATATCTTCTGGGCAAATGCAAGATGAAATATCTTTTGGCAACTACTTATTGACCATATGTTCATAGACAATCTCTGGTTATAACCCTGGGTGATCCAGATTAAGACTCAAAGTGATCAAAAAAATCTGTTTTTCCCCCAATAAATGCTTAGCCTTATCAACACAAATTAACATATTTATGGATCATTAAAAATAATATTTCTCTGCAATGGCATGTCTACATATTGGTTCCAGAAGAAGTCAGGTGCACTCCCACTAATCCATTCAATGGCAACTGACTGCTCACAATACTCCATCTTGCTACGTATTTTTCACCTTGTTCAGTATAGAGAGGTGAATAACATACAGTTAATGTTTTCAGCATCTGGATTACTGTCCTGAAATAATGAACAATCCAATATATTGCCTAGATAAGGGATTAACAAACTCTGAGGCTCAGCCCCAGAAAAAGTTACTAGTGGTAATGGGTCATGTGTTTGGAGTATTTCTGATAGAAGTCTACTGTCGTTTGGAGTAACCGTATTAGTCCAGCGTACAAGAATGCAAAATAACAGGATGTTGCATTATCTTGTAATAGGTACAGGTTATAGGAAGCTTTGATAATGTGCTTAGAAGCTCAAATCCACATTAAGTCCTCTGTTATTGCAATCATAAAAAAATTGGCTTCAAATGTTTTGATTTTAAGGTCATGTATGGAGTGACCGGTTTGGGTAAAATGGTGCCCAACTGGAGTGCGATAGTTTTCTTCATCATGATGGTTGATGGAGTATCTGTGCAGATTGCAGAGGGATGGATGGAAGCTGGATTTGTGCAGATAGTTGGATCGGTCTGTGGGTTTTCTGTATAGAGATGTATGTAGTGTGTCTGTGTATTGTAACAGTTGTGTCCAAGAAGTTTACACTTTCTGTGGAGATGTCCATTTTGAGTTTGATAGATGGGTGAAATGTATTAAGTGCATTACGGAACTCTTAGGTTTTCTTTTCCTTCTGTCCAAACAATGAAAATATCATCGATGTAGCGATATTATTTGTAGGGTTTGTGTAGTTGTGTGTCCAAGAATCGTTGTTCTAGGACAGCCATAAATAGATTGGCATATTGTGGTGCCATCCTTGTCCCCATGGTTTGTAGATATACAGTGTTGTTAAAACTGAAGTAGTTGTGAGTGAGGATGAATTCTATGAGTTTAGTAAAGGCTTGAGGCCTCAATTCCATCTTTGTGTGGGATGTTAGTATATAGAGAGTCCACATCCATTGTTAAAAGTATGGAATTAGCAGGCAAGTTTGTAATTTGACTGAGTTTGTTAAGAAAGTCAATGGTGTCTTGTATGAAGCTCTTAGTGTTTTTAACAAAATATTTTCCACTAAGCCAAAAATTGGTTCAGTTAGTCTACATGCTTACCCCTGTTGCCTTTCTCTCCACCCCTCTAGCCTTATCTGTACAGTCTATGCCACTATTTTGTATTTACGACCCTCTTAAGTTTTTTTTTTGTCAAAAAAACATTTCAATACGAGAAAAAAAAAGCTATTAAACCACATTAAATAGAAAATGATAAAAGTCTTATGAAATTAACAAAACATTAAGACAGCCTTACCAGGGATGTGCTCAAACAGTGGAAATGGCTATACAAGTTTCTTTTTTCTGTAAGCGGAAACTCAAATAGTTTTTGGTTGGATTCCTGTTAATATTAGAACAAATATACATTGGAGCATCTGGAAAAGGGTACCCATATAATATTTTAGCAATTAACTTAAATCATTAATTCTAAGGAAACTGTTATTTAATTGTTCTAAGACTAACAAAATACAATGCTTATATTTTACTTAACGGAAATGGTTTAAGTGCATCGGCATTAGGGGTTAAATAAAATATATTAAAGGATGTATATAAAAACTGCAGAAGCGGCTCCTAAATGTCTACTTCCAGTGCCTAACTTTTTATGCTATTTTATAGACATGTACACGGTGAGCAAAATCACTGAAGTTTTCATTTTGTTTTAGTCGCATTCGTTTTCTGGCAACAAATGTAGTTTCCCAGCCACTCGGCTGGGATGAAATTCTGGGGCCTCTTTTTATCCAGAATGACATTCAGGGGCATTTCCAAAGGACACCTTCTGGACTCACTTTTCATTGTCGAAATGTAAAATAAAAAGTTCCCCCAGATTTAGGATTGTCAAAGAGCTGCAGCAGGACACTAGGCCTGGGCAGGCAGATACTGGCAGATGATAAGCACATGCAGCCCCGTTGAGCAGGATTGATTTTCCAACACAATATTATAGATTTTTTTTTTTAATTAAATAAAAGGTCCCCCTAGATTAAGGACAGCCAAAAAGGTGGTTGAGCAGCAGTAGTAGAGCATTGGGCCTGGGAGGGCAGACACTGGCAGAAGATAGATGCATGCAGCCCCATGGAGCAGGGCTGAATTTCCGCCACAATATTATAGAATTTAAAAAAAAAAATGTTCCCTAGTATTTATAATCGGTGCATCCCTAGCTCAGCACATTTATATAACTAATGCTTGCCCTTTCCCCTTGTAAATGCTGAATGGCCAGAGGAAATAAATGAAAAACTCCCACAGGTTGTTGGACCCATCAATCACAACCATTACCACCAATGAAACCAACCCCTCCCCCATTTTTTGGCTACATCTACACCTATCAGTCATTGATATGTACTGTCCTACATACTGTCCCTCCCACTTTACCTCAGCAAGGGGCACCAACATGGCTTGTAACGGTGGCTACACGTGGTGACAAATGGATGAATCATGACAAATTGTCAGAAATTTTGTCAGTTTCGTCGGAGATTTCCCTCGTTATCGTTGATTTGTACGAACTCACAAAATAGGCAGACACAAATGCACAAATTAACTTTCCAAACTAACATTTCTTGTCTGGGTTCTAAGTGCTACATAGATTTGTCCGTGGCAAAAGATATAATTCCAAAAGTTTTTTTATCTGAAGATTTTTAATATGCACAAAAAAAAAAAAAAAAAAAAAAAAAATCAACAACTTACATTTATAACTCTGTGTTGCCATGTTGAGCCTTCAGCTAAAGACCTTAAGGCAAAGCCTAAAATCAAATGAAACCCAAATATTAAATGCACATTATTACCTTTAATTTTTTTTTTTTATATTCAACTCATATTTTGCTATTTAAAATCATAATGTAAATAGCCATGCATGCCCAATTTGTTCCAGAGTTCAGCAAAGCACACAGGCTGGTTCAATTATTTTTATCTTCTGCAAGCTGGCTAATCACACAACTGCCGTGGAATCAGTAGTCCAACATTATATTGGCTATGCTGGTACTGCTGATATTTGGTGTGGACCTTTCTTTCATTAGGAATAAAATAATGGAATGACTTACACACCTTGCACACTGAAAGTTGTTTCATAATTGAATTCAAATGATTTTCCTGGATGTTTTACAAAGTGATGTCTCAAAACAGACATTTTTTTTTTTACATTGCTAGTGATCTATAAAGAAAGGACAGAGTCAGGATCTAAGTAAAATACACAAATGTGTGGTACATCACAAAAACTGCCACAAATCTCCCCAGCCGTCACTGCATATTAAAAAGCATAATATTTCCTTAACATACAATATCAATATAAAACAAAAATATAAAACTGGGGCCAGGTCAATATTATATTATACAAGAGATAAGATTTACTTTGGACAATGCTATGCTTCCAACTTTGTAGGAAGAGCTTGAGGAAGGCTCTTTTCTATTCCAGCATAACTATGCCCCAGTGTACAAAGCAAGGGCCACAAAGACATTGTTGGATGCATCTGGCCCGCACAGATCCCTGACCTCAACCCCATCAAACACCTTTGGGAGGAACGGGAATGGAGATTGAGAGCCAGGCCTTCTTGTCCAACTTCAGTGCCTGACCTCAGAAATGCTATACTGGATGAATGGGCAAAAATTCCCCCAGAAATACTCCAAAATACTGTGGAAATGGAAAGCCTTCCCAGAAAAGTTGAAGCGGTTATAGTTGCAAAAGGGGACTACACATTAATATCTATGTATATAGAATGCAATGTCATTATGCAAGTCCCTGTTGTTGTAATGCCCCAATACTTTTATGCATAAAGTGTATATCTAAGATTATTAATCCAAACAGAACTAGTTTTCTCCTCACACAAACAATTGCAGGAAACAGACTAACAAACCTGTCTTGTATCTTCATCGATAAGATCAAGCAAAGCTCTTGTTGTAGCTAAAATTAACTCTTTACACCTACAGTAAATAAAATACAAAAGACATTCAACTGAATATATTCAAAATGAATTACAAAACTGACTGCTTTTAGGTCAAGTGTTTCACGCGAAAAAACATTAAAATTACCTCTCTAGTATGCCAAGTAAATAAACCTTGGCATAGTTGTCATTCTGATCTTTCCACTGAAGGTTTAATCACTTTAAAACAATAAAAACTTTAGAAGCATTTTACAGATTATATGACTTCAACTAGTGCTTGCATGCATGTGATCATTAACTGTTGTCAGTAAAAGTTTAAAACACACAATCTACTTAGGGGAGCGCCCCTAAGTTGATTGCGTGTTTTGTATTTCAACATTTTGGAGAGTGTTGTGTAGGGCTGCTGCTGTACATACCAATAAAGAAAGGAGAGTATTATTGTTTTGATTCTCTATATTTTTCTCCACCTTCACTTCGACACAAACACTGGTTTTGTTTTCTATAAATTACTTTAGTCAGTAAAAGTTTGAAAGAGGAACATTTTTACGTGATTAAATTATTTCTATGGAAATTCAGGGTATTCAACAGTACTGGGAACAATGTCTTGTTTAGTTATAATAATAAAAATTTCAATTGGAAAACCACCTTGGGGATTAAGTGCTAACACATTCACTGGCAAGGCCAATGAAGGCCGAAACGTACAACTGTGATTGTTGTTTCCCTCATGTTGGGAAAATTTGCCTAACATTTAATTTCTGGACCGCCCTTTGGGGCAGGATCAGACCGATACGTAAATGACCGTCCGTTCTTAGTTACGTGTCTCAAATTTGTTTTGTATGATATAACACATTAATAGCTGTATTAACCTAACAATTTTAAGAAATTATGATTTTTTTGTCAACTTTGTACAGTGCTGCGGAATATTATGGCACCATGACAGAGAAACAAACACTGAACAAAAAGAAAACAATTTCTGCGGCACTCTCTCTTCATAATGAAATTTAGTTTTGACAAACACATACCATACTATAGAAAGATGGTCTGTTGAAGCCCACGCCAATGGAACTGCTGAACTCTACAGAGAGATAGTGTTGAAGATTAGGAAGATGGATGATACTGAAAAATATACAAATAACTCCTATAAATATAAATTAATCAGTACAACCCTATAAGCTCAGGTATAATACACACAATTTATCCCTTTTTCAAGAATCCTGAAAGGGAGGGTGTATGTTATACCCAAGTACAATATGTCTTCAACAGCACGGACCTTAAAGAAAAAGGTACCGTATTTGCTTGATTCTAAGACTACCCCCCAAAATTTTAATATTAATTTAGAAAAAGAAAAAAAAAAAGCCTGTATACCCTATAAGAAAATAAGTTTAGTAAAAATTAATTCACATGTAAACCGTTTTATATTTAAAAAAAAAAAAATAGAAAACTATGATTGAGAAAAATGCATGTTTTGTTTTTATTTCCCTTTATTCCCCCAGTTATGCACATTTGCTACTCCCAGATATGCCTTATACCCCTATATACCACTCGGCCCCACTGATATGCTTTATACCCCCTATAAGCCATGGTGCCCCCCTGATATGACGTATACCCCCTTTTTTAACCAATATGCCTCCCCGATATGCCCTATACCCCCTATATGCCCCACACTGACGTTCACTGGCTGCCAGAGAGGAGCAGCTCTGAAAAAACCTTGTCTTATAATCGAGCAAATATGGTAATCTTATCTCTTGGCTGATATCTCATGTTCATGCACATTGTGGTAATTTGTGAATAATGAAGTGTGAAAGAGCATCAGAGAGTGAGGGGGGGGGACAATGAAATTCATTGTTTTTTCCCCATTGAAGGTCCTAATTTTGGAAATATGAATTTGGCAAATTTCATTTAAATGTAAATTCATCTGAATCCTAATGCAGAAGTCTATGTATTAATGACATTTTAGATCACTGATTCTTGATCTGGTCACTTACAGAACTTAGAATATTTATTTTATTACCGATTTTAACCTAATAAATAGCTGACTGATCAAAGATTCTTGTGCTTTTCACACATGCTCATGGGGGTCTCAAGGGCCACCCACCTGTAGCATTCACTGAGCCAGTGCTAGAACTGCTGGCAGTAAGTTTGATGTGTTAAGGGTGAACAAATCTACTCCATGGTAAATAGCCATTGACGAGCAAACTCATATGGAGGATTCTGCAATAACCTTCCACGAAATGGACAGAACGGAAATTTTAAAGGCAACTCAGCTTTTATATGCATTAAAATGCATACTGTATGATGGTTGGCATTTCCCTTTAAGTGGGCCAACATAGAAATATACAGTATAAACTGTATATTAACACAAAATATCTGATATTAATAAATACTTTCGATAAAATAAAAATTCAAATATCTTACCACAACAGATAAGGCACTTTTTTCAAGGTCTGAGCCCGACAGGAAGGCTAATCCAGAACGAACCTGGTAATCCCTAAACCCACCAGCCACAGAAAGGGTAGTTATATTTTGGAGTTCACGAGCATTCAAGATCCAGTAGTTGTTAACCATGGCATAAAAATCTGGAAAATAAGGTTTCAAATACAATGTATGAGATAAATGGTCTTCAACCAGGATTCCCTTTTTCCATGTTTAGTTTACCCAAACAATAAATTGTAAAGTGAGGGCTCTCTCTTTATACTTTCTGTATGGCATGTCATATGTAATAAATAATGTCAAACAGTAAAAATTACAACATTTTTGGCAATTTTACTTCACATTTTGCAGATTACATCCACCCCGATTTATGTTCAACAACATCCCCTAAATAGAATACCTCATGTGCCCTTACACCGTTTTCTTATTTTAAATATTGGGGATTTTTAAAAATGTCTATTTCTGGTGTGGGGGGGGGGGAAACAAGGTGTTTGGCTACCTATTTCTCCATTTCTTATTTTTTTGGGCTGTGATCCCTTTGAGATCTCAATGATCTCTCCCGGAACTGTATGGTACACATTATGTCGTCATGGTGACACCACTGGAGTTTTTTTATTTATATTTTTTACTTTTTGCCGTTTTTAAAATATTTAATTTTTGAATATTTTTTTTTAAGAAACACTGTTTTACCCTCTTTTCACTTAGATCCTTATTGCTGCTGATCACAAAGTTCGCCGATCTCCCGGGCCCTGTCCGTGCAAAAACCATAGGATGTACAGCATTTGAGCTAGACATTGCTGCCTTCAATAGGAAGACCTTCCACATATGTACACAGATGTCTGAATTTACTCCTGTACACAGCTCTCACCAAAGCCAGATCTGGAGCTGACTGGAGGTGGAACACATCTCCCAAATAGTTGGGGGAATTCTGCAAAAAGCTCCCCCATGCATTTGCAAAATGGACAACACGAAACTTTACAGGAACCATCTCATGCATTAAAGCGCAACATAAAAAATAAAATTCCCAACATAACAGTTCAAAGCTATTTACAGCCAGAAAACCAAGCTAACAATTAAGCTAGTTAAAGACTGTGCTGTTTTTTTTTTATTATTATTATTATTTTTAATTTACACCCTTCTTGACCAAGGCCGTTTCAACTCTTCTGTGGCGTTTGTCTATAATTTTCTTCTGTCTCATTTGTAGTGTATATTTACACAAGTTATATACACATTGATGGAGGGCTTTCTTTAGATACCATTATTTCGATTATATTATCTAATTATTATGATAAAAAAAAATATGGAGAAAAATTTCATGACAAAAAAAAATAAAAAAAAAATAAAAAAAAATAAAAAAAACACCTTTTCTAATTTTTATTTGAAAATTATTCATCTACCAAACCTAATGTAAAATCATGCTAAATAGATTCTATCTGTCCTGGGTTTAGTGGTATATGCCAGTTCCAAGTAACATCCCAACATGTGTTCAGCAACAAGTCCCAAGTACATTGATACCACCCATGCACCGTTTGTCAGGTTGTTTTTTTTTTTTGGGGGGGGGTAAAGGCCACATTTGGGACATGTGCAATTCAGGTTTTCAACTTGGAATTTTGACATCTGGTTATTCCGTTCCTATGTTCTCTTTGGGACACCATTAAAAGTGGCCAATCCAATTTACTTCATCAAATCGTATATTTTTCAAAACGAGTATTTCAAATGCTGGCATTGTAAAACTTTCCATGCCAACATTTTTGGGAAGAAGCAGTGCCAGTTTTAGGACTAGTGAATGTGATTGTTCCTGAGAGCACTCATACCGGGCCCCTGCAACTTTTTGGGGGGCGCTGAGTGCCTCAATACGGAGGCATTGCAGCAACACTGTTTGAGAGAAGAAAGCATTTGTTAATATGTATGTGTGGCACATCAATTGTCCATAAGGGGTTAAAGTGCTGCTCATCTTCCTGAAACACAAGAGCAGCAAAGCAGACACAGTTACTTTTACTGCTCCATGACACGTTGGACATAACTGCCGCTAAAATTACAAATATTTTAGGGCAGTACTTAGCAATGCTAACTTCTTTACTTTTCATTCAATCACCATTGAAGCACATCATGGCAAAAGCAAAACAACCTAAGCATAAAAATGTTTATCAACAAAATGTACAGAACAAGATACTTACCTGTGAGATAGCTATCTACAGGCAAAACTGGTAATACATGAGGTGTGGCTTGTGTAATGATGAGGTTTATAAGTTCAGGGTTAAAATTCTTTAGCGTAAGTAAGGCTCTAGCAACAAGGCCTCCCATAGAATGTCCAATAATCAGAACGTTTTGTGGAGAGAATATTTGGTTCTAAGAAACAAACAAAAAAAAAAGTTTATTTAAAGAACTATTCTATAATAAAAATAATGAAACCGTTAAAAGAATCGACGGTTGCTTTCATTTCAGTTAGTTCTTACTGCAGGCTAAGCATGTTGAAAAAACACCTGTCATTGTAGGGGGTAACTTTTCACCTATACATTGTGCTAGCCAATTAACTAGGAAATGTAGAGGTGAAAAGATAACGTTTAAACCATCGCCATGCTCCATTAGGTGTAAAGCTTTCCGAGATTGAACATAAGGTAGCATAGGGGAGCACACAGTACCCAAGCAGTCATATCTGGGACCAGCACTGCCATCATTTTGGTAGGGATAACTATATTTTTATATTTGAGTTAACAAGATGTATACATAATATGCCTGCTGTACATAGTTTATTGTCATCAACGTGCTTGTGGATGACAGGTCCGCTTAAAACCTTTTATCTACTGAAAGATCGGAGCCTATTTGTGGGCTTCTTGCACTTGCTCTTCAGCAGTCACATTTTAGTCGACAACAGTAGCAGTAACTGATTGCACGTATGCTAGCAAAGCACTGAAGTTATCATACATACTGGCTGCAGCTATTCCCATCATTTTCAGTGGGACAGTACAGAGCATGCCCAGGAAGAGGTGTTGGAGTTAAAGGAAACAGAAGTCTAGTTTTCTAACACCTCTTCCTGGGCATGCTCTGTACTGTCCCACTGAAAATGATGGGAATAGCTGCAGAATAACTAAAGAATACATGAACTAAAATACACCACAGACCATGTAAGATTGATTCCAAAATGCATTAAAAACAATTTGGGGATTAGACATTGTCACTTAAATAGAAAAGGCACAAAAACAAAAGTTATACAATATATAAGGAGGCAAATAATAATGGAACAAGATTTTTTTTTCCATTGCAAGTTAAAAAGAAACCAAAAACTCAGTATTGACCCCTTCACCCAATAAGATCAATAGCTGGTCGAAACGCCTCTGACAAACAATAGAACTGTGAGTCACTCGGGCAAGTCCTCCAGCGTTTTTACACTTTGCAAAATCTATAAGATTATACTTTTCAGTAAAAGACTCTACCCAAGTGATTTGACGAGCATCTGGGTATGATTGTTGTCTCAATTTAATTGCACATTGGTTGCCTCTATTTCACTAAATTTATGTCAGCAGTTGTTTGCACCAAAAGGATATTTAGGAGTCTTGCCTCAAAATTGGTGAATACTTTTAACTCTTCTTGCCTTTTTGTATACTTCATGAGCATAGTGCTTGCTTGTTCATTTCAATTGGCTCAACTAAATGCTCGGACTAAATTACATATGTCACTCTGTACAAGACATAATGCATCTATTACTTTTCCTTGATATACAAATTTCTATTATCGACATATTGCTGTTTTTTTGCACTTTTGCATTGGATTTTGTCCTGCTTTTAAATATGTTGATATTTTAGTTTGCAATGGAAAAAGCTCAACAAAGTGCTGAACCAAGGGAGGGGGGGCAGTAAACGCTTATAAGCTGTAGTGTAGGTCATCTTGGTTTTCAGTTAGCATTGTTCATGACAGTTTAAGATACTAGTAAAGGGAAGGAGCATTGTTAGCCGTAACAACCATAAAAACAGTAAGGCAAAGTTCCAAAGGCTAACCAACACCTATCGTATTAAGCACTCACAGGCCTCCCTGCTATTAGTGCCGACATCTTCAAACTGAGGTTACCCTGGTTTTTACAATTCCTTGGAGGGCAGAACCCCATAGCCTGAATGTCAGTATAGAAATGTGTAGACACTGCAATCTCTACAAAGAGAGGCCAAAGTACTATTTTCCCAGAGAACTGTTTCCAAATATCCCCCATAAAGGAGAGAACAACTATATAGACAACATATAATGAACATACACCCATAATAAAAACAAAGACAAAATATTTTAGAGTTCATTCCCAATATATGTTTTAAAAGATTGTTCAAATAAAGAGTAAGAAAGTATTTATTTAAATTTATAAATAAAAAAGCACTTATTTGATAAACAATACATTTAGCTCTTACCTTATAAATCTGTAGTATTGCTTTAATGCAAACATGTACAAACTTGGTCTGTCTTCGTAAACTGCCTCCATAAAGTGCTACTAATTCCTCATTGAAATTGACAGTGAATACATTAAAGTGATATACATTCTCAATATTCTCTGCTTTTCGAAGAGCAATAGAACCAATAGAGCGAGCTAAAAATAAACGAGAAAAAAAAATGTACGTTTGTGTGAGATATATATATATATATATATATATATATATATATATATATATATATATATATATATATATATATATATATATATATATACACACATATACATACACACACACACACATATATATATACACACACATATATATATACATATTTCCTCACAAAGTATAATAGCTGTCATTTAGGAGCTGTTTTTCCTAGTTATTAACACATGCATACTTTTCAAAATGAAAATTAAAAATCATCCAATTCATACTAATTCATTTAAATCAAATGCTGTTCCATACACACAGGTTCCCCAAGAAAACAAAAACTAAAGTGTTGTCAGGGTAATCACAGATTTTCTAACAAAAACAAAAATGTTCATAACATATGGATAATTTCACATTATTAAAAAAGCAGCTATTCATAGATATAATAAAAAGAATAACTATAGATAGAATAGTCCTCTATTTTAAAAGCCATCTTCACCGATATCTCGATATTTGGCTAAAGTTGACAAATAAAACTCTGTCCCTTCTCCTCATCCCAAGCAAGCTTTCAACAAAGAGAAGACGTATTCAAACAAAGGAAAAGATAATAGATGCCTCATGATGCCCTTATAGATGATGTGTTAACATGGTTGCTGTGATTGTATTCATAGCATGGGGACTTCTAACATATTCTTGCATTTACATTTTGCATTCACTCTCTTATGCCAAGCTGAATTATTAGATGTTTTCTGAAGACAGCCTTTATCTACACTTTGGCATCCATTTACTAAAGTAAGAGCAGTCAAGAGAGTTTGTGAGTAAATGCTTTCAACTCCTTAATTCCACTATACATCATACACTTCATACCTCAGTGAGCTTCTGCTGCAGGAGAAGTTGTGTTTGCTCTGTATAATGCATATTTAAATCAGTGTGACTACTCCAAAGTCTCCTGACACATTGAATTATGCATTAAATGGTAGCATTCATCTAGCATCCATGCAATCAGCTTTCACTACTACAAATTATTTCAGAGTCTACAAAGGATTGTACTTTGTCTATTTAAACGTGCACATTCCTTGAGGTGCTCAGTTGCCTTAGCATACCCTGAAATGACTTGTCATCAGTTACTTGAACCTGCACCTGATCCTTGAACTTTATCAGTAGCTTATCCTATGCCTACTAGATTGTCTGTTTTGGTATGATCCTTTGGCTTGGACATTCGGACCTTGTGTCCTGCTTAATCCCGTTTACCGACACAATTATACTAGAAACTAGAGCAAAGAAAGATGATATAATGTATGCTCCCACTGGATAATTGTGAAGAAAAATGACTCATCCCTAAAAAACAGAAAGAAAAAAAAAAAAAGCAGGCGCTTACAAATATTTTTCATCACATACCTTGTTTGTAACTTCCAGCGTTTCCAGGGAGGAACAAAACCGGGATTCCACTTAACGTGAGATTTTTGTTTGCTTCGGCATACACGCCTTCTCCGTACAGGTAGAGCTCATATGCTGGGAAAAGTCTGGACACTTTCTTTGGAAGCTTTATTTTCTATGTAGTTAAAAAAAAAGACCAATCTTTATACAGATAAAGCTATTTTGGCTTTTATTAAAAAAACAAATGTAAAGCACGCTGTACAATGAACAATGGGTACTACGTAGATAGTCTAGTACTTATGAATAAATGGCAGGTGGGTGCTTTAAAGAGGTAGTTGCATCTTTGTAATAGAAATATGAGGATCAAACATTTATCATAAGTATATCTTTAGTATAGAGGTGTATACAACTTAATTGCAGATAATTGCACTAGCCTGGCATATGATGAAAGAGACTCAAGGGGGTAAAGTAATTGTTATGATCTCAAAGTCTCTTAGAATGTCTGCAATGACAAGTTTGACTGAGAAAACAGCAGGAGATATAACAAGGTGTCATCCCATCAGACCTGGTTGGCTCCCTGACATTAGTATTTATTAAAATGGCACTACAAATATGTATTTTTTAACGCATCTAGTGATTAGACCTGAAACAACGAATCGATAAAATCGATAACGGGAATCGTTGTCGACGATTTCCGTTATCGATTAATGGATTCGTCGTTGGAGCGCTTGGCTCCTTTCACTTACCTCCGCCAGCGTTCCCCCGTTTCTGCTGCAGAGCTCTGTAGTGTCCGTCTGCTTGAAGTTACGTAATGACGGATGTGACGCGCGTGAACGATGAACGATTAAATATTTTGTTTTTTTTTATCCGATTAATCGATTAATCAAAAAAATAATCGGCCGATTAATCGATTATTAAAATAATCGTTAGTTGCAGCCCTACTAGTGATTGTACCTGCACATAAGACTGAAACATCCAAAACCACAGGGGAGGGGGGCATGACTAACTACTTCACACACAAACATACATATAAATATTACAGTAAACATGTATGTAAAACAATAATAAAAAAAAACCTTTTACTCCCTATAGATTGTACGCTCTCTTGAGCAGGGCCCTCTTCACCTGTATCGAAGTTGTCTACCATTATACAGCGCTACAGAACATGATGGCGACATAATTTTTTTTTTAATAATGTACCCTAAATTTATACTAATGCATCGCTGCGGCTACTCTCCAGAATTATAAATAGAAAAACAAAATAATACATTAGTGTCTTCAGCTTCATTTTAATATTAGCAGAATTCCTAATTAACACTTTTAAAGCTGTAAAGATAGCAAATTCACACTTTAGAGTCCAGATACGTTCAAGCAAAGAAAGAAAAAAAATCTCTTACCTGAAATTCTGGATATTCAAACATGTATGTCATGCTGCACCTGTTTGATTCATATATGAACCCTACCTGTATAACCCCCAGCCCAACCAGCAGCAATAGACAAGCATTCAATGTTGCGTAGAATAAGTCCATTTCTTGGCTTGGAATATAACTCTTATATAATTACAAATACAAAATAAAGAAATAACCTCTAATATAAAAAAACCCTATTATCCGCAAACACTCCCCGCTCCACCTGTCCTGAGTACCGCTACTTGCAACAGAAGGAAGATAAGGCACTCTCAACTAACTCCACTCTGCAGCTGTACTTCCTGTCAGATAAAAGCATCTTTCGGATTGGAGGGTTTGTTTTTGTTCCTGGATTGGCCGTTGTGTAGCGCGTGTTGATTGGTTATCAGATAGTACCTCACTCACGCCACATGAATAACGATAAACTGCCTGCTGAATGAATGTTGTGGATCCGGTTGGGTAACTGCGCCACTTTATAGAAGGGCCATTATTAATTGTTATAAATATTGTTATAAATGGATGTTATATAATTACATATCGCTGCTCAACCTGTACATTGCTTAAAAACAAATATTAACCCTTTCATAGACTACCACAAAGGTTCTGTGCTACTGGCTTGATAACGATGGGCAACGAAATATACAGTCGTTCCAATAACGATCATCATGAAAACCATTACTTTTGAGGAGGAAAAGATTATCACGATAGGATTCGTAAAATTTTTGGGGTCTACTAATAGAATACAATGACATCCAGTACATTAATGCATATGATAGCTGTGTGGTCCCTATAGATTTTCGTTCGGATGCTGGGGGGCATAAGTATTCCATACATTACACACTCAACTGATTTTTTAACCCCATGCTCCCTAGTTATAATTACATAGTGTGGTTGAGGAGGGGGAGTCAATATATTTTCAATGAGTAGAACATAATTTTAACCTAAATTAGTTTGACCCTAAAGGAAGTTTGAATTGTTTTCAGTTAATTTTTTACATTTAAATGCATACCCATTTTATATAACATACACATTTTATATAACTTTGTTTGCTTTTGTTTTTTGGTAACAGCAGAGCGTCATTCTAGTATTGACCCTATACAGTTACATTGCATTGTTTCAGTGCACTCCACCCTGTGGATGTTACAAATCATTTCTAAACATTGACCAAAATGCTAAAATAATAACAAAAACAAAATAGTAAATACTATTCCCCAAACTGCCTTGTCACCTCTATGTGTCTACATCGTAATGCAAAGCAACCCTAAACATCTTTGGCCATGGGTCCCAGACTTTCTCCTCTGTATGTAAAGCACATATATAGACTTTACATATATGTGTGTATTGTGAAGGGGTCACCTGTTTTTTCTGATGTAAGTACATTTTTATTTTTATACCTAAACCTTCTACATAACTGAAATCCTCTATTTCCCTTATTATTTATTTTTTTCTTTTGAAAATGGTGAACTAATCTTAGTTGCTTATTTTAACTGAGATCTTACTAATACTTTGTACATTGGCAAAAATTAAATGTTCAGTGCCAACTACATTTGTGATACATAGTTTCCAAAGTGGATCTTGGGAGCCAACCATATTGTATACACGGTGTTGCTCTAGGGTCTGCTTGTCGCTCCTAGTGATTGCGGAGAAGCCATTTCAATAGCGTTATGAAGGCTGCTTTTCAGCTTCTAAACCAAATGGCCTCCACCGGAAGATTTACACTAGTTCTGTTTCAGAAGAAAGCGTTTTAAAGTTAAACGTGGTGGTTTCCTCTTGAAAGATGCATATTACTTATAGACCCATATACCCATTCTCCAAAACAAATAAAGAGAAAAATTAACCAAAAAGCCACAATCCGCCCATTGAACAGACAGCCAGATATGGCTGCTTTCTACCATGGAAAATTATGCTAGCGGTTTGCATAAAGTGACAGCACGGCATATAGCTGGGGTAGGTGAGGAAAAGGTCAAATGAATATAGGGGGTTCGCCAGATGGGACAGCATGAATATTGAAAGGGGCCACACAACTATCATATGCATTATCTTGTACTAACTGCAAAAATTGTCTGTGTCTCCCAAGAGGAAGAATGTGCCCTGACCCTGCCACTGAAAGTGTTAATACTACATGGTACTTGACATACAATAATACTGATTGGCAGTAGGCAGCTGTTCCTGGGATACTGTATAAAATACGTTATCAGACTATAAATAGTCTATATCTATTATTTTAGCAAGATATCTCTTGAAACCATGTTGGTGGATGATAATTTTGTGTGCCACAATATTGTAGCATGCCAAATATTTGATGTGAATAGGTGATTTGATATTTCATGTGAAAATGTTAGCATTTTCCCGTCCTGTCACATTGGGCCAGAAGATATACAAGGGTCTATTCCGTAAAAGGGAGATTTGGCAGGGGAGTTGCGTTGCTTATAAAGCCATACTGACTCCTAATGCTAAAATGATATTGTTCTTAATGAACATCCAAATAATTTTACCATAGTAGTTGTCAAACACACAAATCAGTAATGAGCTAACAGATTATGATCCCTCCTTGGATGTAGGTGCTACTTCTGATTTACTTTAATCTCTTGGCATTATGTCAAATGAGATTATCTTTGAAGATCCAAAACACTAGTCTGGTTATTCCTATTCTAAATGCATTAAGTAGCGGAGGATATATACGATCTGTCGCTAGTGCTTTATGTAGCTTAACTTTAATCATTTTAGAACTTTGTCCTGTGTCAGCCAATCACATATTCTGTAAACTCTTTATAAAGTTCATTAGCAAATGTGCAAGTATCAGTTCTTCATTGGTATATACGGATGATAAAAAATTTAAATTTGTTTTGCCATTAATGTATTTATATTTTTGATAGATGATCTGTTCTCATTGGCAACCTATTCTTCATTTTCTATGTTAGCCAAAATAACTCTTCATTTCCAAATTTTGTTAGCATCATAAATAACAAAGGGATGAACTTACAAACCACTATATTTAGGACGTTCCCAGGTATGGAAATTTGGTGACAATGCCTTATGCCAAACCTGCCAAGTGACTTTTATGCAGGATTTGCTCAAAGGGGTGCAAGAAATCCTACTACAAAGCATTCTGATTTTTGCCTGGCCTACTATTATCTGAGCAAAAGTAGATTGTTATGACCATGAATGCCATAAATGCAAAAAGAAAATAAATTTGGTTGCCGTGCACAAGTCACGCACATCTTTCTGTGTTATTAAATTACTACCACAATCTTTGAAAAGGCTGGTGATGGAATTAGTACCAGCATTTATGGGCATCCACTGGATTATTTCCACGGGGGCAAAATATCCGCCCACCTTTCCCCTCTGTGTTCAGCAAGACCAACAGGCAACTTGCTACATACACTTGTTTTTTTTCTTACACACATGAACCTGAGCTTTTGGCTGTAACTCTTGCTTATTAAGTTGATCTCATTTCAGTCCTTACTATGAGCTATTAGTTAGAGTACGGGTGGACTGTAGTCAGGTTGGGTGGTTTTGGTGCGGGACCAGGTAAGGGTTTTAAGGGAAAAAATGAATAAAAAAAAAAAGAAAGGGAGAGAAGGAAGGGAGGAAAAAAAGAAAATAAGAGAGAAAAATACCTTGTCATACCATATTTTGAGGAACTCCAGCCCATTGGATACTGACTTTCCACGTGTTCTAACTACTCATTCATCTAGTGTCACGGATTAGGTAGTAGGTGGGGGAGTGGGCTCTAGTCAGGTGGGGAGGGGGTGCGGGTTTGCTTTTTAATTTTCTTTCTTGGGTATTGCATTATATTTTTATCATTCATATTACTCTCCTTATGACGTATCATATGCCTTAATACTTGGAAGGTGTAATTGTAACTGTCTATGCACATCAGTGTCATATCCTGTCAGAGGGTGCAAGGTCTTGGTAGAGCTTCTTCTTGCCTTTTCTTTTTCCACCCTATACCTTCTTGAGGTGCCCTTTTCTTCACTACTTTTGGGGGAGAGGCCACCTACGCATAGAAAATACATGGAGCCCCTGGCTAAAGCGTCCACCAGACAAGACAAAGCCAGGGATAAGTCCGCAGTGGCTCTTCTGTTCCTCTTCCCAGCTCTGCTCCATCTACTGTGGGAGACGTAATCTCTACACCAGATGCTTCTTCAAAAGACCCACTGACAGCTCAAGACCTCATCAATATCATCTCTCCACTATTCTAAGTTGGAAACACTATATGAATCCATTAATACTGTCCTCACTGAACTAGTTTCACAGGGGCAGAGGATTAATACCCTAGAATAAAGAGTGTCTGATATTGAAGTTGGAATTTTTTCTACGGCTGCGTCAATTTGAAATCAAGAAATGTTGATTGTGACCTTGCAGGAACACGTAGACGATCTCGAAAACTGCAGCAGACGTAATAATCTTAAATCGGACTGCCTGAGGAGGTCAAAGCTGCAGCGTTACACAATCTGGTCACAGAATGGCTTCCTAAGTCCTTGAAACATGGATATCCAGAGCTGGTGATTGAAAGAGTACATCGAGTAGTGCAGGAGCCCTACTCAGCGGTGATCTTTTGAGTCTTAAACTACAACGACAAGGTCAAGATCCTGGAAGCGTATAAGAAGACCTCACACATAATAAATCATAAAACCTTCAGCAGGCCGCATATGGTGAAAACCTACAAAGAAATCAAATCCTGCTATGATGCTTGGGTTACTGAGAAAGCACAGCTTTCTTAAAATTATGCGCAAAATGCTATTTTTTTTAGATGGAGGAACCGATCTGGTAAGCTCTTAGCCAATTTAATTAAGCACTCCAAGGCCAAGTGGTATAATGTAGTCCAAGACAAGGATACCTCTCAGTCTGTGATATCCGAACCCAATAGTATTAGCTTTTTGCTAAATATTTTGAAGACTTCTATTCAACGGAATCAACTGACCCAGACATAATGCTTCAGATTTTTCAAAAAGCTCTCATTCCTAAACTGTCCCCTGAGCATTGTGAGCAACTTGCTGCACCAATAACGCCTTTAGAAATTTCCTTTACCGTTAAATCTCTCCCGAATGGTAAGGCTCCAGGCCCAGATGGGCTAAGACAGGGCTCGACAAATCCCAGGCGCCAGGTCGCCATGGCGACTCAGAATTTCGTCCTGGCGCCTAGGAGTTTGTCAGCCTCTTACGTCCACAAAAAAATGCCCCCGCGTCACCACGCGGGGGCGCTGCTGTCTGCTGACAAAAGTCTGGGCAGACAAAACAGCCACTCAGAGCCCGCCCCCAAGCCTGAGATCACTCCCACGGAGTGATCCGGTAGGCTGAAACCGCAATTGCAGGAAAACCTGCAATGGCGTTTTCAGCTGCCACAGGCAGCTTCAGGAAAGGGGGTTGAGTGTTGATTGGGTCCCCACACAAGTGTGGGGACCTGACACAACATCCCCCTGCTGCCTGATCGCTCCATGAGAGCGACAGGGCAGCGTTAACCCCTTCAATGCCGCGATCATTTAGGGGTTAATTCCCGTTTTGTACGGGGCTCTTCTGCTGGTGGTCTGCCTGGAAGCCCAGGCAGGCCAGCAACAGCAAAAACGAGCCCCCCCCACAAGCCCTTTGATGACTCCTGTAGGCATGGAAGCCTACAGCAGTCATCAGAGAGACTCCCCCCTGCAGTGGCTGGTCTATAGACCAGCAGTCGCGTCCCAGCTGCCAGAGGCAGCTTCAGGGACAGGGGGAGAGGGTTCTTTGGTCTCCACATGAGTGTGGAGACCAGCCCCAACCCTCCCCTGCTGCCTGATCGCTCCATGAGAGCGACAGTGCAGCGTTAACCCCTTCAATGCCGCGATCGCGGCATTTAGGGGTTAATTCCTGTTTTGTAAGGGGCTCTGCTGCTTGTGGTCTGCCTGGAAGCCCAGGCAGACCAGCAACAGCAAAAACGAGCCCCCACAAGCCCTTTGATAATTCCTGTAGGCATGGAAGCCTACAGCAGTCATCAGAGACTCCCCCCTGCAATGGCTGGTCTATAGACCAGCAATTGCTTCCCAGCTGCCAGAGGCAGCTTCAGGGACAGGGGGAGAGGGTTCTTTGGTCTTCACACTCATGTCAACACCCCTCTGCTGCCTGATCGCTCCATGAGAGCGATAGTGCAGCGTTAACCCCTTCAGTTCCACAATTGTGTATAACACATTCGTGGCATTGCAGGGGTTAACATTTGTTGAAAGTGTTATATATATATATATATATTTATCAAAAAAAATAATTAAAAAAAAAAAAACAGCACTGACTTGAAAGTCCAGGGTGCTTCCAGGTCAAATGCTGTGAGTTTAGTAAGTGGGCTGATGATGACCAGATCACTCCTAACCAACTGTTTAAAAAAAAAAATCCTGGCTCCTAACTTTTTTAGCTGGCGCCTAGATTCACAACAAATTTGTCGAGCCCTGGGCTAAGAGCTGAGTTCTACAAACTCCCCTCTACGTATTTACCGGCGCGCCTTGCTGACATCTATAATGGTTTCTTGACTGTAGGGATTCCCCCTAAAGAGTTTACAGCCTCTTGTGTAACATAGTCCTTCCCAAACCACATAGGGACCATACCATGCTCTCTTCTTATCGTCCTATTTCCCTGTTACACCAAGATCTAAAATTATTTGCTAAGTTTATGGCTTTTTGGTTGCAGCCTATCCTGATGAAACTCACTTCCCCTTCTCAAACAGGCTTCGTCAAGGGACGCCATTCCTCGCAAAATATTAGGAACCTGATCTTAGCTATTATCATTTCCAAGCTAGCAGACAGCAGGGACTCTATCGTAGTTAGCTGTGATGCCGATAAAGCCTTTGATAGAATCTCCTTGTCTTATCTTATTAAATTTTTTTAAGTTCCATCATTTTGGTCTACCTTTTATATATATATTTAGAGCGCTATACATTCCCCTATGGCGCAAGTCACTGTGAATAATGTGAATTCCAACTGGTTTTCTTTGGGTAGGGGTAGGGGTACATGCCAGGGATGTCCACTTTACTTTTCAATTTAGCTATTGAGCCTCTAATACGTATTATTGAACACTCTGTTGAATTTGAGGGAATAAAGGTGGGAGATGGTGGGAGAATAAAGGTGGGAGAATTTTAAGATGTTGATCTTAAAATTGCTGCCTTTGCAGATGACCTTTTGTTATTCTTTTCCAACCCCAAGGTGGCGATGCCCCATCTTCTTCATTTATTCAACCAATTTCACAAATAACAGGGGTTCTTAATTAACCAACTTAAAATCGAAGCGCTTTTTCCACAAGCAAAACAAGAATGGAAGGGGATGTTCCCGTTTTAAGTGAACCCACTCTCCTACTCTAAAATATCTGGGCCTCACAATTTCAACGAATTTAGCTCAACTTTATAAATGAAATGTTACTCCATTATTGCATCAAATGGAGAACTTCTTTAAACTTCTTTTGGCCTTCCTCCTGCATCTCTCTAGAACCGATCTTACTTCTAACCCATTGCTATATCATACTTCAATGGCGTGGGAGCGTAACAGACACCGTTTGGGCCTGGAAGTTCACTGTTCTAGGTTCCTCCCCCTGGTTCGTAACCCGCAGTTCCAGCATGGCAGGGAGGATGTTGTCTTCAGACGTTTGGCCCAGAGTGGTGGTCGTATGATCAATGATTTAATAGACCAAAATTGGGGCAAATTGTTAACTTTTGCACAAATACAGTCTAAGTATTCCCCCATTGTTATACACCATATTCATTATCTTCAACTTCATAATTATGACAATAAAATCCTTCATAGCCTTTCTGGATTTAACATTAATAATCCATTTGATTGATTGATGGTGTTATCTCCATCTAAAACGCTTAAAATGGCCACAATTTATAATCTTGTTAGGCTCACTCTGGAATGGGATAAATAGGTAGCCGGTGTCACATCTCGGCAAATTGTGGAAAGAAAGGGTTGTTGGGATTAGTAGTTCCCATAGATGGAGGTGGTTGAGGGGCAGAAGTACTAGAAGGCTGCTCAGGATTAGAGTGTCGTGAACGGCGGCGAGGGCCTGGGGAAGATCGTGTGAGTTGACCTGGATCGGACTGGTATATACTAGGGGATTCCTGTCCACCTGCGTCTTCTTCATCTGATTGGTCAGTATATGTATCTATTTCTGCAGGAGCGGGAACAGGTGTGTGTTTGGGTCTAGCGCCTCCTTGGGGTTTAGCTGGTGGTTTTGATCCAGGTAACTTTTTCCCCTTTTTGAGTACCATACCTTCGTCGGCATCGGATTTGGTTGGGGCAGCTGCTGCGCCCTCGGTCGTATCTATTTCCTCCCCTTCTTCACTGTCGCCCGGGCCCATCATCATTTTCGGGGCAGTAGTACTGGGTGTAGGTACCGGGGGTGTAACTACGGGAGGAGCGAGTGGAAATAGTACTGCTTGAGATTTTTCTAGTGTTTTGCCTCCCTGGAATAGTAGGCCTTCCTCAGCCTGGTGTTGGGCCGGAAGCATAACAGCACTAGTAGATATATTTTCCTTCTTTGTTTCCTCACCGCTTCCCATTATCATAATTGGGACCATATGTCTGGGTGCCGTAATCTGGGTAGGTAATACAAATGTGCCATCCGGATTAACTACTGGGTACAATGACACTGTGGGAATAGACATAGAAGACAACGGAGCCGGAGGTAGGCCAGAACTTTGGGCGTTGTCAGCTAACAAAGATGGCGCCGACGCCTGTATCGGGTATAACGTAGGAGGCGGGGCAGGCAATTGGGGATTTTCCACTAAAGACAGTTGGTGAAGTGCGTCACAAGATGGCGCTGGTGTCTGTGTCAGACACGACACGGTAGCCGGAGTAGACAGGGGGCGGGGGGCCTCACAGTACAGACAAGAGCGACGGCTTCCTGACGTCATTGCATTACAGGCTGGGCAGCTCCACCCCTTGTCCGACGACTCGGCGCCATTATAGGGCGGTGGCGTATGAGACATTGGAATTTTACACAGATATCTTGAGTGCTTTTCATCATACATTTCTTCGCCATCTAACGATTTAAATTCTTTGCTACAATCTAGCCAGATTTTAACAGTATCTTTCAATCCGTCGTCGTCTAATTTTCCTGCTTTTTCATTTAAGAGGTTTTGCCAGGTGCAAATTGATAAGGTTCCTCCTCTGGGTACTTTATATCGTTTTTCCAACTTAGATAATCGCTTAATGTATCTTTTCCCTCGTCTGTCGGCAACTAATTGGGAGGGCGTACAAAACCCACTTGGAACGCTGTTACCGTTCCCCATTCCGCAACGATATCGTAACGTTGTCCGCAACCGTCCGAAACCTTCTGATATGAAGCACACACACTGTAGTAATATTATGCACTGGGGACAGGCGACTGGGCTGTCCAAAATAGTGTTAGTCTTACGGCACCGTCTGGGATCAGAGCAACTGGGTTGATCAGGTGTAGACTTGCAACACTTTACCGATTCCTTCCCACTACAGTGTGCTTGCCAGAAAAGGGAGGCACCACAGTTCAACAAGTGACTACGACAGTATATTTACATGGGGTTCTTTTATTGCCTCTCGAGGGTGCGTCAACCACCTGAGTTCCCTCCTCCGAATACACACGTGAGTAACGAGAGACACACAAGGTAGATAAGAAACGATCTTACCTTGTAACTGGGCTGCAGTCCCAGGGTCTAATCGTCAGCTCACGGCGTGAACTCTCCCCGGGAGGGACCTCCGACTGGTACGGCTTCCTCGAGCCCCACGTTGGGCGCCAACTGTTTTGGATGCTTTCCAATAAAGCCTTTCTTCAATTGTTGAACTGCTCCAAATTATGTGAATATAAATGTACGTGCACGGAGAGAGAAATAAGACACACGACACACTCTGGGTCAGGTCCAAAATCACTCTGCTTTATTACGTTTACACTATAGTTGGACGGCAGCCAGCTACAAAGAAGATTATGTTAGCATTCTGTAGGTCAACCGTATAATTGCAGAAACTGATATAAGTCAAACTGAAACTGCTGCTTGTGTCTCCCACATCCCTGAGGGAGGTGTGACCCTTTATATTGGTCGAAGCCAGCTTATATTTATTAAAACAATAAGTTTCTTGTTGATATATTTTGGTTCCATAACAGAGAGATGAGAGAGGAAAGTGAGAGAACGTGAAAGAAAAAGGATAAAATATAAAGAAGAGTTTGAGAGCAAAGAAAGAGGAATGAAATGAGAAAAAAAGGAGTAAAGGAAAGAAAGAAATAGGAAGGAAGAAAAATGGAGAGATGGATAAAATAGAGATAAAAAAGAGTAGGTAGAGTGAGGAAGGGATAATGAAGAAGAGGAAAAGAGGACGAAAATGTAGGCTTGAGACTGTAGAAATAACCAGTAAAGCTGGAGTTATGTTATGTATAACATACTTAATGCTTAGTACTTAATTTCTCATATAAATTTCAGTGTAAAGCTATACAGATTAATTTAATAAACAAGATTTTACTCTAGTCCAGATTAGTTGAGTGTGCACTCATTATTTGTCATCGACATGTATGATGTCTGCGTTTAAGGTTTTCCCCCATTAGCTATTTTTTTTCCTTTGTTTTCTTTTTTATTGTTTTGGTTTATATTATTATACTTGGTTTTACATAATATGCATAATATTCCATGCTGTGAAAAAAGTGGTCCAAAAACCTATAATGATGGGATGGAATGTCATGAAGAAAGTAGGAGTGTGTGCGCACATCGCTACCTGCTGTTCGGAGACCAATCAGCACCTTCAGTAAAGTAAAAAAATAAACATAATACCACAAAATAATAATAAAAATACCAATAAATAAAAATAAAAACAATAAAAGCTATACGGCAGCAGGCCTCAGAAATGCTTTAAAACAAATGAAAAAAAGGAAAAAATAAAGCAAAAGTTAAAGAGTTGTGCCAACAGGTTGCCTGCTGATCTATAGTTAGATCAGCTGACTGGCACACTAAAAAAAAATATCTGATCCCTGCTGTCAGCCCAGCCACACATCTCACCTGCAAATAAGAACAATAAAATAAACACAAATTTGACAGCCTTTTGCTTTTCTCCTGCACCTGCGAATTATAACTCCCATCTTTTATCTAAACTTTTGTTATCTAAATTTATGTGTTTTTATAGTGCATTATCATATAACACTTTATGTTCTTTGTACCTACCTTGCCCTATTATGTGTGCAGTTGCGCAGTGAAATGACCATGTCATGTAGCGTGCTCTGTATAAAAAAATATATACAAAAACCTAAGGTATTTCTGTAATTTGGAGGTGCAGCTGAAAACATTTTTGGTGCTCTGCAGATGTATTTAATCTGTGCAAACAATTGTAAGAAACATGAAAAGGTTGGCAGATCAGGATTAGTGATCAACTGGTTACATGATAAGTGTTCAAATGCTCCTAGTAATACACCCTGGTTTGTTTTTTCTCCAAAAATATATACTTTTGTGGAGGTATTTTCAGATGGAGGGTTGGTAAACAGTCCCAAATGAGACACAGGCGTCACAAAATAAAATTTGAGAAGTTCTAATTTTGGAAAAGGGAACAGGCATATTGTGCCCTGTAACTTCCAAAACCCATTAAAAAAAAACCTATGCATGTTATTATAGTGATGCAGCTGAATACATGTGTGTGGGTTTTTTCTGCAGTTACATGCAATCTGTGCATGTAAGAAACATGGCTCCCTTTGCCAGGGATTGGTGACCAACTGGTTGCATGATCAGTGTAGAAATTATGCACTGTCCTCATTGTCTAAATATATAAAAATGTATACTTCTGTGGGGGTATTTTGGCTGCTAAACAGTCCCAAATGAGACATGGGCTTCCCAAATTAAAATTTTAATTTCAAGTTTGGAAAAGGGAACGGGCATGTTCCATTTTATGCCCCATAAATTCCAAAAAACATAAAAAAAGACTTTTAGATTAATATATGTTGTGCTATCTGGCTGAACTGATTTAAGGGACCATTTTCATAGTAAAATATTAGAATTTTTTTAATTAAAATATTTTCATTATTTTTATGTATTATTCATACTAAATGGAATATGCATCCAAAAATGAAAGCTCTATCTGTCCTGGGAAAAAATATAATTTGTGTTGGTGTACGAAAAATTAAAAAGGAGAATATAATGTAAAAATGCTGAAAAAGTCTTAGGTTCTTGGGCACAAAACACCCTCAGTAAAGAAGCTAAGCTACATATAAATGGATCGGTCTGATTATTTTTTTCCCTTTGAATGTGGTTGACTGTTTGAGTGTAGTCCTATTTGTTTTTATGGATTTTGCATATAAAAATAGAATACCAAAATAAACTGTATGCAATGAAAGGTTTATGTTCATTAGATATTTTCTCTGCTTTAATATAATATAAAATAATTTTACATAAAAATCAATATTTTTTCTTTGATTAAGCAAAAAATAACATCACATTATCCTGAAAACAGTAAATTATGACATAATTAAGACTAGAAAAAAGCAAGTTTGTTTTTATGCATTGTTTCCACCCATTAACTTATGATGTTTTTTGAATGACAAAGGTTACATATCTTCTGTACCGATTGCCCATTCCCCTCACAGATGGGTTTTATTTGTATTGTTTCTTAACATTTATTTCATTCTTCCTTCTGCAAACCTCCGACAGATGAGCAAGTTGGTCCGTATGACCTAGAAGCTTCGGCAAAAGGAATACAAATATGAAAAAATAACAATAAATGGAAAATACAAATCCACACTTTAATACTATGCCATATTTATCTGCTGGTTAAATATATTTTATTGGATAATTGTATCTTCCAATAATTTCTAAAGTAAAAAAATAATAAAATTGTACAATAACACTGGCAACATCTGAATATTTATTTACAGTGTTTTACAATAGAAGAGAGAGGTAATGGTACTCAATATACCAAAAAGAACTTAGAAAAGTGAAAAATAATCCATAAATATTATGTTTTCATAGTTTTAATTGCTACAAATTACCCATTTTAAAACATTTCTGCATTTCATATAAGGAAACGATATGTTATTTGGTACTGTTACCCACAACATCCAACTTAAAATTTAAAGGCGCACATTGAAAAAGAATTGCTGTGTAATACATTTCATCTTTCAATTTAATTGTCATGTTTCTTCAAATCCTCACTATTTTGATTATGATTAAAAACAAGTTTTGTTTTGATTCATTCATCCATTAGTACCAGATGAACTTCAAATTGGCTGTAGAAAATGTAACATTTGTTGTATAAAGCTGCTATCTTTTTACCAGTGATGTACTGAAGGGGGTGGCAGTCCCCCCGCAGCAAAACCAAGGGGTAGATCACACTCTTGGGCAATCAGGTCTCTCAATGTCTCACTGCTCAATGGGCCCATTATAAGGGAGAGGCTCAGTGCAAGCTCCTAAGACTGCATTAAAAGGCACCGCATATCCCGGTGTACTGTGTCTTAAAGGCATAGTGTGCCTTTTAATGCAGTGAAATTGCTGACCATGGAGGGGGCAGCTGGGGTGCCATGGGGCAGGCCTATGGCCGCACCAGAGGTAAATTCACCACTTCCCTGAACCATGCTAGCTTTACCTTTATAAATTTACTCCTCACACATACCAAACTGTTACTGAACAAAAAGTATTTTCTCATATCACAGACTCGGGTATAATATTTGTTTTCCTACTATGGTGGCATGGAAAGCACCCAGCAAACACTAGTAAACAGTGTGCTTCCAACCATTTCACTACAGGTAACATAGCAGGTAAGCTTAAAAAAATCACTATACAAAATCCATATGTATTTGTGCTTTTTAACAATAACATAAGCAAAAAAGAATGGAAAATTAAAAAAATATATATGTGTACTGCTATACAGATTCATTCTTCCAAAATTCACTTGTGGCTACTATTACCATCAATATTTCACTTACCATAACAGAAACAGAGAGGCAGCTTTCTCAGAAAAAATATATGGCTAAATATGTATTATGTCTTTAGATTTGTACCGTTAACTCTTTCAGCGTCAGACATTTTTCCTCAATATGCCTTATAAAGCCAATGCACTGCTCAGACTTGCAGGATACAGTGGAGTCATATGTTAGGTGCTATATATATAGTCTACACACAGGGATGACATTTGTTTCTAGGACTTCAAAGTCTCTGTTTCAGATTCCTGAAAGTGTCACAGGGCTAAAATAAGATACCACGTTTTTCTGAGTAGATTATTTTACACCTGGGGATCCACAGGCATTGCTGTCATCTGCCAATAAGTATGTACTTCCTATGAATTACAACTACACGCAAATGTGTTTAAACATAGAAGTTGATGGCAGATAAGAACCATTCTGCCCATCTAGTCTGTCCATTTTCTATTCTAAATAACTTCTATCATTCAATGACAGTACATTGAGACTTTGTTTCACATTAACTCAGTTGACAAAAAGTAATACTTTCATAATGCCTCCATTTTGAAGTCACTTTATGTCAGGTCATACCACGTAAACGGCCTAGTTCTTTTTAGGGAAATATATGCAAGACTAACAGAAGACAAAATTAGTGTCTTCCCATGAAGACTATGCTACACCAGTGTACACTGTTAATGTCACACATGCACTCACAGTGTGAATAACAGGCCGGACTGGTGATCTGGTACCTATTTTAAAAATATTTTTTAAAAATATCATTACTGTAATGTCTAAATATGGCCCCAGTTCAAGGTAACTTTGATAATGCAACCTGTATAGGGTCTGTAGTTTTCCCTCTAACTTTTTTTTGCTTAATGACCCTCTTAAAAATATGAGGTAGATTGTCATTGTTTGTAAGTGCAATCAGAGATAAAAAGCAATCTGATGGCACTAGATAAGTAACAATATCCAGATCCTAAGTGTCACATTATCAGACGCTGAGTATTACATTAAAAATAGAATGTTGTAAAATGTATAGTACTGTTGTTTTAAAAGGTTTCAGAGTCTGATAAATCCTCATTATCCACTTCAGTTTGTAATTTAGAGTTCTGTGCTTGATTAAAGTTATTGCAGTTTATAGTGGAGTCATTACGGAAGTGTCTTTTACTCAAAGTGTCCTTTTTAAGGCTAATGCGGTTGAAGGAGGTCATTGTGCTGGAAGGAGGTAAAGACATCATGGCAGCCAATATAAGTGCCAGGCAGTCAGCTACATCTTTGTTAGGGGTACAAGCCAGTGCTGGAGTGTGACCTGGGCACAAATGCAGACAAAGCAACAGTTAGTATTAGATACAGCAGTGAGAGCTCCACACATCTGTGTGATCTAACAAGCAACAGATGCTAGACATTGCATTAGACGGTGTCAGAACAATTATTTTACAAGACATGCAACAAATAAACATCGCTTGTTTTAAAGCAGCAATCTGCAATACTTGTTATAATGGTTTTTTTAATGGGACAGTTTGGTTTCCCAACAGGGGTCAAACATTGGTTAATAAATATAGAAGATTTTCTATGCCTTTTCTACAGCAGGGGTGGGCAACAATGGTACAATGATAGGGTGCTGCTAATTTAGAGCTTCATCTTGTCCCTTTAAAAGTAATTTGCATGTGCATTTGATAGCTATGAACTGAATTGAGACAATCTTTACATGGACGTCTATATGTACCATAGGTTTATTGACTCATAAAAAATATCCACCCTATTTTACCAAATCTCATAATTATTGCCCACCCCTGACCTACATCACCCAAAAAGTTATTGTTATTATATATTCTTTTTTTTAAGATCCATTGTGTTATAACCTAAATATCGAAAAAAGCTGAACAAAAAGCACACACAGAAATCAAACAATTGAAAAACAGACACAGAACGGACATGAATGTTTTGTACTAATATGCTTTTAGCTCAATTTGTTTCAAGGAAGACTATTTATTAAACAATGTTCTTTGTTTTGCTTCTTTAACATGTTATCAGATTTATATATCAATTGTAAGCATTCCCAAATGAAAGCTTCTTTTCTAACTGATTGAGCACCTGTTTCTCCTAATCGGATGAGTCTGTATATCTGCTGAGTCTAGAAGTATTCATTCCTTAATCCATGAGTGTGTAGAAGAGTTACATTGAGTTGAAACATTTAAACTGAAGGACTGAACATTCATTACGGAGACCTTTCCATGGGGAGGTCTGCCAGTATTTTACACGGATATTATATATAATACAAAGTATAACTCTGGTGTGACCACCCATTGTATTTATTTAACAAAAAAAGTAAAACTTGCAGTTATTTCATGTTAACTTACATTGATTGTTATAATCAAGTCAGTTTCTGCTTTTCATTGCTCACAACAGCAATAATTTATATTCAAATAGTAAGAGAAATTAACCACAAGTGATTATTCACTTACCATCATCGTCCAGCGAAAGAACACATGCTCCTTTACTGATCAATCTCTCAACAATACTTTTATATCCTTTCTGTGCTGCTATATGAAGTGGCCTAAAATTCAAACGCATTGAGACTTTTTGGATCTTACATCTGTACGATACGACAGCCATAACACAAAATGGTTTATGCATTCTTAAATAACTATTAGTGATGCATCATTGTAAAGCAAAATGTTCATGCACAATGTGTCTGTACAGCTTATATTAGTTTCACAAGTCACATTGTCAGTCTGCTGTTTTGCTACTTGTTGCAGAGAATGCACTGTACTATGCACTAGACTTATGTAAAGGGACCAAAAACAATTTCTCTCTCACACCACCACTCATGCTCTCTCCCACTCATGGGTTGTCACCCGCTCCATCCCATGTCTTCTTTGTCTGCTTCTCCATAAACATGGCCTCCTGGTGAACTTCTTCCAACTAGGGGAGAAGGTGTGTGCAGACGCTCCACCATTTTACAAAAAGAAACTTTCTGCACCCCTTTCTCCACAAATCTATCTCCATTGTTTTGGCCACTCGGTGCACTTCCGCAAAAGAGTGGAGCCATGGGGACAGCCACTCCATGTTCCTCCAACCAGGGAGAGACGGTCTACCTAGAGCCCCCCCCTTTACAGAAGTTTACCAGGAAGCCAGTGTCACAGAGATGTGGCAGAAGAAAGAAGTATAGGTACATTTACACACACACACATATATATATATATATATATATATATATATATATATATATATATACATATATACATATATACATATATATACATATATTTATGTATATATATATTGTGACCGTGTGAACCCCAGGGAGATGATTAGCATGGCATCTGGGTACAGCTGCTATGCAGAGTATACGTATGGGTCCCTGGGGTGGAGCAATTGGAGAGCAGGGTGGGCCAATGCTCCATTTCCCCATTTTGTGGAAACTCCATGCCGGGTTTTCCATGAGGCAAGAAGTCCACAGGATCTGGTCCGGGATTTCTATGAGGCTGACATCAGGCACAGGTGCTGGACATTAAAAACCCCTGGAGCCTGATACTCAGAGAGACTGTTGGGGGAAGAGGAAGTTCCCTGTACTCCCAGGGCAAGGAGAGGCCCTGAACAAGATCATCCCTGAGCCAAGTGAGGCAATACCTGCCTGGACTCTTTTGTGTGCTGTCTGGGGGAGGTTTTCCAGAGCCTGGCGTAGCTGGGTCTGGCTGGGAGGTTGAGATAGTGGGTGATTAGGCTGGTCAGTCTGCACCAGCATAGTTTAGTTAGAGAGGGCTCCAATTGGGAGCTAGGTTTTCGTTTTATGATTTGGTTTTGGGGTTTGAGCGATTAAAAATAAAGCGCTATTTTGTTCAAAGCTGCTGTTCCTGACTCTGATTGCCCTAGAGGACTGTGCTTAGGACCCCTAAAAAGTGACATGTGTGGCCCTAATGCTATAGGGTTTGTCACATATGGTGGAGAATGCGGGCAAAGCACTGCTATGGTCTGTGGGCAGAAAGCAGGAACCAAGTGAACAACTGAGTGGATGCTGGTGACGAGTGCTACACTGGATCCAGGAACCCCAAGTGTTGTGTGGCCTGAAGCTACCAAGCTGCAGTGGATGTGCCAGAAGTGATTACAGCTTAACCCGGAGGATTGAGTGAAAACACTTCAAAGACTGTTGCATGGTATGTGCCCTTGTATATTGCTGGCTGAAATACATATGCTTATGGAGGATGGCCTTGCTGTGTTTGTGACGACTTAGTGATGATCCGGACGTGAAGTTTCTATTTGCTGGATAAAAGTATTGTGTATCTGTGAAACCTGCAAAACAAAAGCATTTCGTCGCTATGGCCTGCTGGTAATTACCTGATTGCATACTGCAGAGGGAGAGATTTAAAGCCCTGGAGTACAATCTCTTGGATTTGTGTATTGCAGTGACTGCTAGTCTAATGCAAGATGGGAAAAGGACAGCAAAGCAGAAATAAAATGTCCTTTCCATGTTTCACTCGCCAGCCAACCTGCAGTGGATATGTGGAACCACTGAAACTGGCACAAGAGGCATATATAAAGTGTGCAGGGTCCTGTATTGAGGCACAAGAGTTAAAGGAGGAAATTGAATCCTTAAAGTGGCTGCACCAGGGTGAAGTCTCTGATTTGAACTTGCAGCTGAAAGAAGTAACTGATAAACTAAATGCTGCAGAAAAGAAAGTGGGAATGCTACCTATGTCTTGCAATTGTGCTGCACATGGGGACAAAAGAGACTTTACGATAGCTAGAGGAAGTCTTTCACCGGTGGTTCTTCAACTTCAGGAGGAGAAACACAAATTACAGAAAGAGTTTGTCTTCAACAAACAAAGGTTTGATGATGCTATAAAACAGAGGGACTGTGAACTTAAGAGACTGACAGAGCTAAATGTTTCCTATGACAAACAGAGTCGTGGTGAAGGTAACAATGTGGCATGGACTACCAAGCTCAGGAAAGTGGAAGCTATGCCCAGAGATGAGCTGAATCAGTATGTGCTTGAGCAGTCAGAGTATGTTGGGAAACAGATCTGCAAGACCAAAAAGCTGACTGATGAGTGTTTGCTAAAAGAACATGAATTAATAAAGGTTAAAAACCAAGCAGCACAATTACAGGTGGAATTGCACCAAACTATTGGCCAGCTTGAGGGAGAAAACTTCACTTTGCAAAATGAAGTGGCTGCTTCTAGAGAAAAGCATTGTGTTGATCTGGCAGCAAAACTTCAAGAGATGCAACAGTTGCAGGAACAAAAGCTGGTGGTTGAAAAACGTCTCCCGGAGGTGTCCCAGAAAGGTAAAGAGGATGCAGAGCGTGTATTCGGGCTCCTTTCTGAGAATAGCAGTGTGAATTTAACACTTGCAGTTGAACGTCTAGAAAAAGTAAAGCTGCAGGAGACCGTAAAAGAACTACAAGATGAAATCCAGGCCTTGTTTAAAGCCAGTAAAGAGAACACTGAACTTCATAAGGCCAACATAGCACTAAAAGACAAGTATTTCCAGAAAAAGGCGGAACTGAAATCGTGCAAGGATCAGCTACAGGACGCAGAAGCTCAGCTAAAGCAAATGGAGGCAGCTATGCTTCTAAAAGAGGAGGACTTAGGATTGGCTATTCACAACAGAGATCAAGCTTTAAGGGAGAGTGATATGATCCAACGTAACCTGGAAGCAATACTGAGTAACACAGAACGCGACAGGCAAACATTAATGAGGCAGCTTGCTGATATCCAGACCGAGAGAGACACATTGTCAGGGAATCTGGAGAAAGCCCTTATGTCCAATGAAAAGCTTCAACAAGTTGGACTTAAACTGCAGAAAGAGAATATATCCCTCAGGCATCAACTGGAGATATCCACCTTAGAGCTGAGAGAGGTGAAAGCAACCCTTGAGGAACAAAGGGTTACTGCAGTAGAAAAACATGTACTACTACAACTCCAGTTAGATGAACTGGGTATACAGCTAGCTGAAGAAAGGGAGGCCAAGCTAGCTCTACAGAAACAGATTAAGGTCCAAGAGGAAATGGACACAGTATCTGAAACGTCACAAATTGCACAAGCAGCAAGTGAGCAGATACAGTACAAAACAAGCTGCCTGGAGGAAAAGAAGAATGGCATGGAAAATAACCATTATAACCTAAGTGATGGAGGGACTATGCATGGTGCTGGAAGTACTGACCAACTAGCAGAGCAACATGGCAGTAAGCTACTCCAGGGAGCAGGTGGTCCCAGGTCCAGCAGAAACCATACTTCAAAGGAGGAACCTTCTACAGGTGACAGTAAGGTCCATCCATTACACGCATCTGGGGTAAGAGGACATAAAAATGGGCTTGGTATTAAAAGGAGTGATGGTGAACAAGCTACGGGGAAACAGCTTGAAGATGGTGTGCGCTTGGCTGTATCGTGTAGATCACACAGGGTAGACCTTTTTCATGGGCAAGCTACGATGGTCTTCATTTGTACAGAGAAGAGACGTGGCTGTGCAAAGTGTTACCCATTCACTGATCACTGCAGAAACCCAGAAGGGCAGACGGATACAAGGAGGAAGTATCCACTACCGGGCCACATTTATGGTGTGTGGAAAGGAAAGCCCCCTGATGCCAACCTAAGAGGGACGTCATCAGCAGAGCTGCTTAGTCCCATGGTCGCTCAGCCCCATGGTTCTGAGCTGGTGGGGAGGATATGTGACCGTGTGAACCCCAGGGAGATGATTAGCATGGCATCTGGGTACAGCTGCTATGCAGAGTATACGTATGGGTCCCTGGGGTGGAGCAATTGGAGAGCAGGGTGGGCCAATGCTCCATTTCCCCATTTTGTGGAAACTCCATGCCGGGTTTTCCATGAGGCAAGAAGTCCACAGGATCTGGTCCGGGATTTCTATGAGGCTGACATCAGGCACAGGTGCTGGACATTAAAAACCCCTGGAGCCTGATACTCAGAGAGACTGTTGGGGGAAGAGGAAGTTCCCTGTACTCCCAGGGCAAGGAGAGGCCCTGAACAAGATCATCCCTGAGCCAAGTGAGGCAATACCTGCCTGGACTCTTTTGTGTGCTGTCTGGGGGAGGTTTTCCAGAGCCTGGCGTAGCTGGGTCTGGCTGGGAGGTTGAGATAGTGGGTGATTAGGCTGGTCAGTCTGCACCAGCATAGTTTAGTTAGAGAGGGCTCCAATTGGGAGCTAGGTTTTCGTTTTATGATTTGGTTTTGGGGTTTGAGCGATTAAAAATAAAGCGCTATTTTGTTCAAAGCTGCTGTTCCTGACTCTGATTGCCCTAGAGGACTGTGCTTAGGACCCCTAAAAAGTGACATGTGTGGCCCTAATGCTATAGGGTTTGTCACAATATATATACACACACACACACACATACATATAAACAGTATATAGGAAAGAAAAAAAAAGTGACATATCCCCCAGCCTCCAAAAGTAATTCTTCCCCAGCTCCCCACACTTTCTCACTGCCTGGTAGCAGCCTGTATTTATTTTATTAGTTTAAAATCCATGGGATGTTCACCTCTATATATTTCATAAATTGTTACATGAACTATAATTTGTGAAACTGTGTAATTCTTAATAGCAACAACAACAATAATGTCACACTTACGTTTGCAAAGCATTATTGGTTGCATTGATAATGTTTTTATCTTCTATTTTGTCAAGAATTATCAATGCACAACCTTCATGACCCTGAAAGCATAAATTGCATACAGACATGTTTTAAGTAGAAATTTGGAAAATGCTTAATTTGTATAAAACCATACAGTTTTGAAAGCAGTAATTCATTTTTTCAACTTTTGACATTTTTACCACGTGAAACTAAATGTTTATTTTCACTGAATCATATTCATATAAAATCATATAAAAAATCTCCTGAACAACAGTTTCTATACTCACCTAGGTTCTAATCTGCTTGAGCCTGCCTCCCCCTCCTGTCTGTTTTGGAGCGCCTGTTCCTCTCCCAAGTCTGCTACCACCTGCCTATTTCCGCAAACCCCCGACACTAGTGTGCTACCTCCTCCCTGTTCCCGCAAGCCCCCGACACCGGTGTGCTACCACCTGCCTATTTATGCTGCTGGTGGCCTGTTCACCTACTTGGGTTGACCCTGTAAGAAAACGCCCCCAAAAATATATGTTTCTGAAAAGCACATAATAAAGGCTACTTCAGAAGCACCCGTTTTCTTTTTTCATGCAACCATTTCTCCACAAACCGCTTCCAAAATATGTGGCAAAAAACTGCATTTTTTTGATCGCATTAAAGAGTAAAAATGCTCCCTACACCATGTTTTTATTTTTTTTAAATAATATTAGGTTGGTAAGTATCAATGGGGTTTTCTAAAAAAGATTTTTTTCAATTTTATAAGTCAACTGAGAGGGGGTAGGGGGTGTTTGGAGACTTGTTATAGTATAACTGCAGCACACCGTGGTCTTGATCGCCAAATCAGGGACGATCAGTCCGCCAGTTGATTGGACGATCTAAGTCAGAATACATCACTAGTGGTCTGTAAGCGAAGTAGAATCTAGTCTCAAGGACACGTAACGTTGAAATTACATGTGTATAAATATTTTATGTATGGAGTCTATGTAAATGATACACATTTTATTTAAAACATATTTTTACAAGCACTGTGAAATGATAAAGGAATAACACATTTTCGTTTTTTACTTACTGCAATGCAGGCCAAATGAAGTGCTGTATTTGAAAGCTTATCTTTTCCAGCCAAATCCACTTTTGTTCTATTAATCAAAATACCTAAAAATACAAAAGATTTTTTTTAAAACAACGTATAATGCACCTGTCACAGAAGCGTTATTTTCAAGCATGTTGTACCAGTATGAGAAAGTAGAATGTAGATGAAAATTATTAATTCAATCAAAATCAGTGGTAGGCTGGACCCTGAGGGACCCAAAAGCTGGTCTGAGTTGGGTCAGTTGCAAAGAGAGGTGGGAGTGCAGTGGGGCCATCTAACATGACTCTACTTGACCATGCAGTAGCAGAGCGGTAGCTTGCAGGTCTGGAGAAAGGCTCCAGATGTGTGTCAAAGAGCATGTGAGTGAATGTGTATATACATGGGGGCAGGGTGCCACTTTCTTTTATCTACCCCTCTAAACCAAAAAGTACCAGCCCTTCCCCTAATCAAAATGTGTGTGCATATGTACATTCATCATTTTATGATGGGTTGGCATATGGGCCGTGAAGGTGACTGCAGTCTTTTGCAAATCAATGCAGAGCCACAAAAGTGAGTCTAGCATTAACATAACATTAAAAAAAATAATATATATAAATATATATATATATATATATAAAATTGTCAAATGTGTCTTGGGCAGTTATATTACTGGGTTATTTGACCAGCAAAAGTTGAGCTCATAGCATGTTTACTTTCATGAATGGGCAGTGGCGAATCACCAGTATGTATTTACATATTTGCATAACAACAGGCTGCAATAGTACATTTTTAAATCACTATAATCCAGGAAACATTTCTCTGAAAGTAAGCAGAAATCAAGTTTACAAACCTGTAGCATCTAGGTGACCCTTTTCCACAGCCATCATTAGTGGCGATTTCCCTGAGTTGTCTACAATATTTACATTTGCGTTGTAACTTAAAAGCAGCTTCAGGCAATCCACATGATTATTAAAGGCTGCTGCATGGAGTGGAGTTCTAATAACAGAAAAACAACCAGTAACAACATTTTTACACAAAGTGACGTTTAGGCTAACATTCTCAGAGATGCGAGTGACATTAAAATAGAGCACTGACTTTTTTCAATATTATATTCTATGAAAAGCACCATTAAATGTGTATTTTTGCCCATTAGTGATACACTTTAGTGGACCTACATTGATAGTAAAGATATAGTGTTAGCTTTCAAGACTTTCTTGCGGTGTTATTATAGTAAAAATAATAAAAATACTAATAATAATGAGGCTGGAGCCCCTGTTGAGGCCACATGCTCTCACTTGTCCTGGTTCCATCTGGTCATGTAACACACATTACATGATGCAGTACTAGTCAGGTAGCTTGCACAGAGAGTGCGAGCTGCACTGAAGATATGGCTCTGTTCTAGGTGGGGGGGCAGTTGTACTGAAGGTGGGAGAGGGAGAGAAGGAGTGTAAGTGTGTATATGTATATTTGTATTAGTATGTATAGGTTTATCATGTTAGAGAGTGTGTATGTATGTGTTAGTGTATTATGTCAGCATATATAAAAGGAATATTTCTTCTTTTACATTTAAAATATTGATATAATGTTTGTTATATAATCTGCGTATGCAGCTGTGATCAAAAGTTATATAAGGTAAAATATGTACCATTTTTAAAGAAAGGGTGAATGAGTGAGCAGGCAAAATACATTTCTTGCATTTCTAATGGGATTCATATTCAATTGTAGGTTATAAGAGAATGGCACAATCATAAAACAAAACATAGCAACAAAAATGAAATGACCCCTGTTCAAAAGTCTGAATACCCTTAGTTCTTAATATTGTGTATTGTCCCCTTTAGCATCAATGACAGTTACTTTTATCAGGACTGCAGTATAAACCATTTTGCATTTGTTATGTTACAAACAATTGCTTGTGTTCATTACCTTCCTTTGCTGTCTTTACAATTGACAATGCTTGCATCTATAGCCCCGATAAGCAGTGCAGCACAGTTTTCATGATTATTAACTCTAAAAGAACAGAAAGAAAAGCAATGTTATGAAGGAATGACAATACTTTAAACCCAGTGGGTATAAAGATACATACATTTTTCTTTTTATCTTAAATGTGTAATGAAAAAAATAAATAAGAAGAGATGGTCCAGGTATGACACCATGCATGCAGCAGTCAATGCACATTTCAACCACAAATAGAAACATAACTGAAGCGCAGGAGCAGATTTTTGGATTTCTTATTAGAGGCTCTCAAAAACTGTATTCTCACAGATGCAGGGTTTGATGGGTGCTAAATGGGGATGCAACTTTGGGTAAATTATGGAGGAGAAAATTCTGCCAATGGGAACTGTTAAACCTGACTGTGGCAAATGCAGAGGAGCTTCGGATCCAACAGTGCAGCTAGCATGTAGGGTCTCTCCATCTTGTAAATTTCACTCCATGGCCACTGTTAAGCCTACTGATTGATGCTGAGGAGGACCTTGGAGTCTTGTTAGAACAGCTGGTCTGAATGGTATCTCCTTCCTTGCAGGGCTTGTGGCCCCGGGATGCTGTCTTATCTGTACACCAGACAGCAGGGGTTCATAAAGTATTTGTAACAGTCTGATTTATTATATTTGCATACAAATACTGTAAACTGCGGTCACACATTTTTCTATAAATGTTGTAGACATTCACATACTGTGGACCTTCACATTATGCAAGCATGTTACTTATTTGTTGATATATTAATATAGTTATTGATGATTTATATTAAGATTACGCTTGAAGATTAAAAATTAGGGTTTTGCCTGCAACACCAGAAGTATTGCATTTCTTGCTTTTTCAGAAATGCCACACAAAAATTCATTTAATTGGATGCATGATAATGGTTTCTAGCATAAAGAAGAGTGTTTATAAATTGTTCACTTTTTGTTTATATTATATTCTTCTTTATTTTATGTCTTCATTACATCTACATCCTATCTACTAAAACTACAACTTATTCATCACTTGATAACTTTGAATCTACGGAAGATTTAGAGAAAGGACAATGTAGGATGGCTCACATACTAAATGGATTTTCATTGTTTCTCAAACTTTTGCCAGCCCAGACCCCTAAATCAATGCAAGCACCTCCAGTAAAATTCTCTGCTCCCCATCTACTCTGTGTTCCCAAGAACCAGATAGCCATTGCTTTTAAAGTATTACTATATCTTCTTGGCTAATCATGCTGGCGCCTGAAGTAAAACTGGATCCTTAATTCCAGACATAGTTCAGTTATGGCCTATTAAAACTTTTTTCCTACAATGCACTATAATCTCTTAAATGGATACTCCAGAGGTGCAGCAGAAAACCTCATCCATCATGTTTCACTAAAATCCACAGGACCTCTTGTCAACGTAAAGCCGAGGTGTCCCTTTAGAGATAACACCATATTTAAATAAACCTGTAAGATCATGATATTCTTCTAATTGATAAATAATACACAGTTATACTTACACAGCACAGTGCAATGGAGAAAAGAGATTTCCGTGAAAGTTTCTGAATGATTTTTGCTCTAGTAGTACCTCTAAACAGTTTTCATTGCCTGTGTAATTAAAACAAAACAAATAAAACAATTAACAAATGTTACAGGTGAAGAATATAAAGAGATGAGTTGTTTACTTTGCTGTTTTAAACCACAATGTACTTATTACAGAAATGTTCAATATTTTCCTTAGACAAACAGAACCATAATAATATGAGTGACCGGAAATTAGTGACTCCAGCGATACAAAACCTAAAACATGGAAAGCAAGACAGCACTAAGTAGCAAGAGAAGGAACCTCTTTCTTTCTCTTAAGGGATTAGGTTTCACCTCTCAGGAATTGTATGTTCTGGGCATAGTTCCAACAGATCTTCCAGAATGTAATTGTTTTAAAACTCTGTTACCGCTAAGGCTATTGTTTGAATCGTTTAGTAGAAGACTGTAGTAAACATTGTAACACCTTATGCTAAGAAATACAATTACAGTTTACCAGCAATGTAATGTCTTTATGTATTTATTTTACTTAATTTGGCTCTATTTTATCTATTGAATACAAATTTAAGCCTTGACTTATTCTTTCGGATAGGGGTACTATAGTTTATATTATTTTGTCTTTTTTTTGGTATATCACCTTAAGGTTACTTTGAACTTACCCCTATATCTTGTCTACCTGCCTGAAAGCGGCTCACCCATGTCCTTCTCCCATTGAGTTAGCAATCAGTTTGTAGTTATCCTCTCTGGGGCAACCATAAGAAATTTCTGTGGCATCATTAAGTAAAGTGGTTTTTACTTCATCAGTTTCTTTAAACAGATCCTATCACGTTTTTGAAACAAGAATATTCATTATTATTTACCATTATAAGCTGACCAGTGCAACAGCGTGTAGCCTTTGTTGTCTATGAAATTGCTGTCTCCTTCTGAGAGTGCAACCTGGAGCAGCTCACTTAGTAATGTAGCGTGACCTCGTGCTGCTGCAAAATGCAACGGCGTTCGTCCTCGGGAATCTTTCCATAGAAGTGATGCTTCCTGATCCAGCAGCATTTGGATGCATTCTTCATGGCCTGTCATAATCTGCAGTGAATTTTCAGATGTTTAAATGTTATGAAAATGTACTTTTCTTTGTATCAAGCATTCCCGATTTGTCAATTTAGCTTTCTATACATTGCTCGCACAAATGTAAATAAATAATGATAAATCAGTCAGTCTTCAGTCTCACAAATAATAATGCACGAACACGAGTCAATCAATGGATTACAGTGGATGTTGTGGACACTATTGGGTGAATATTTGGGTGAATATTTGGGTGAATTGGATAAATATTTGAGAGACTATGGTGACAATCAGTATGTTTTACTTCAGCTGTCAAAGGCCCATAATCTTTCTACGTTTCCAGATTTGTGTTTCATATTTACTCAATTATGTTTGCCATACATGGTGTTTTAGTCTTTGAAAATTGACATTGGACATTCCCTTTAAGCAGACCTGACTTATATACAATGAAAGATTATAGATATTGAATTCATCAATTTAAATAAACTATAATTTTACCTTTTAGATGCGTATCATTTTTTAGAACTATGACATTTTATTTTCAGAACTATGTCTCAAAGTACATTTGTCTACATTAAGTGGAAATATGAAATTATGAAATGTGTAATTATAAAAATGATATCTATTTGATAGGGACATAAGCCACTGACTTCCTTTCCTGGTGGCTGCTGCGTGTCCTTTTAGCAGACTAAGCAGGTGGGCCATGCTGCAAGTTCCCTTAGGATAGATTGCAAGAATAAATCTTTATGTGACCCTGATTAGACCAGCTAACAGGTCAAACTAAAAACCCTAAATGTTCTTCAGAGTGTTTCACAGCGAAACGCTGCAGTGAATGTGGGGCTGGGTATCTATACATTTTGCTATATTCAGAACTATACATCACAATGTTATAACCATTCCTTTAACCAATAACAACTAATTAAGTTGTTTTCTGAGATCTAAACGTCAGCCCCTTTCAATAACAATAAGCCACTTTACAATGTTCAAAAATACTGCATTATACTTCCGATTCTATTGTATTACTTTAACCATATGTCTAAGTTTTCAGTTATCAAGTAGTGTAACAAAATAGGGTTCTTATGAATAATAAGGAGCATAACTTACCCCTCGGTGCAGTGCTGTGCATTCATAGACATCAACTGCATCGACTGATGCCTCTTTTTCGAGTAACAGAGAGACTGCATCAATGTGTCCGTATGTTACTGCAAGCATCAAAGGTGTTCTACAAACAGATAAGGCACATCAGCAGTAGCACACACTTATATGTGATGTCACTGTGTGATCATACAGCAGCACTAAGCCAAAAGATTCTGAAAATAAGATTAAATATGAGCCAAAACGTATGGCTGATTTTCAGCAGGGTCACAGCGGGCCGACAATTAGCTCTCACTGTCACTTAGGGACAACCTTACAAGGCTTGCACTTTAATGGCATCGCTGTCTTTACCTGCATCCCAGTTAGGGATTCTTATTTGCCCAGTAGCATACATCTGACTTTAAAGTGCACGGGACATCAATGAACAAAAGTACATCTACTACCAAAATGAGCTGAGAAGCTAGCTTTTGTTTTAGGAAGTCAACACTGGCAATGGCCAGTGGCCAATGGGCATTAGCTTTTGGATTTTTCATTTCTAGATCCCTACCTAATCTCCCTTCTCATTTGCAGTTAAATCGTACTGTTTTACAATGTGGTCAGAGAGGGCACAAAACATGTAAATCCACTGATGCCTGAAGATAAATGTGGTCATAGCCCCCCTTTAGTAAGCTGAACAGAGAGCTCAGGGGGAGATGAGGTTTCTCTCAAACAGGAACCTTGTCATACTTAGCATTGAATGTATTTAGACCTATTATTTTGTTTAAAACTGTTGCCACAGTTTATTTATGCATACTTTTCCAATGTAGTTTTAAAGTACAATAACATATAAAGCAAAAAGGAAAGTAAAAAAGTAGCTGGGAAAAGCTGTGGGGATTTTTGTGGCCACTGTAATATTTCAATTAGCTTGACAACAATTTGTGACCAGCAAATTACTAAATGCCCTGAATGTGCCCAGAAGCCTGTTGATGTTTTTATTAGCCATTTTGAAACAACTACAGCAAAGTCTATAAAAAAGACCACTTACTGCTTCCTGGCATCCACTACATCTACAACGCCATCTGTATCAGTCATTTCCAGTAACAGCCGCAGGCATGATGTATGCCCATTGATAACTGAGGAACAAAATGTAATTGAACCTTTTTATGAATTGTGAATCAGAATGGAAAATGGAAATGATTTGTCACTGCCAACCAAATATAACTCACCCATAAAAATTATTTTTAGACATGAGTATAAATGAAATACAAAGAACAATGAATTCTATGTATTAGGTCTTCGAAAATGCCCTAGAATGGGGTAACCCTGGGCAATATGAACTGGGTACATGGGAATTAAACTACATACAATTAAACGTAACCTTTGTTTCTTGCTACTAAAAGCACCCACTACTGAATTCACTACTAAGTGCACACTTAAATGCATGGTCCATGTATATGCCCAACTATACATAAAATAAATCACATTAGTACAAAAGTAAATCTCCAGAACTGCTTGAGATAGGCAGCTTCCATTAAGTGAAAATAAATTTGCCCCGGTATGATCTGTGATTTACGCTCCACTGTCACTTGAGGGAGTGTTGCTCATGAAGCTATTCTGTGGGAAGCTGTGTATGCTTACATCCTCCTAATGTAAACATACCCATATTTTTGTTACTAAAAGCACACGTTATGGAACCTGTCATTTATTTACAGAGGAACATACCAGCAGCATGTAGAGGAGTCCTTTCAGAGACAAAGTCCTTTACAAGAATTGAGGCTCCCTGGTTAATAAGAGATTCCACGCATTCTGTATGCCCTTTGAACGCTGCAAGATCTAATGGCGTCCGACCCTTTTCATCTTTAATGTCCACATCAACAAAATACTGAAGAAGAAGTTCCAAAGCTTGATGGTGTCCATTATATGCCTAAACAAGATTGAAATGTGACTAAAATGATCAATTCAATAAACTAAAAAAGGAGATATGTGATATAAAGTGGTAGTTGAACGTTAAGTGGCAACAGTGTAATTTAAACTAAGGCTGTAGCTCTCATGAATGAATGCAAAATCTCCCTCCAGTATCCACAATTTGCAGTTTGATTTTTGCTGTGATTTTTGCACAGTTATCTCCATTTTAGCTGCAAACACTGGACCGCTAAATGTTTGCGTGTCATTTCAGTGAAGGTCGGTCAAACTCCCCATGTCATGCTTCCATCATAAAAATGATTTAAACAGGAGAAGGTCCACAGCCCCATACCACTACTCTGGTATGATCAGCTAACAATATGGAAGCAATGGTTGCCAACATCAGAATTGAGCCTGTTAAGACTGCATCACCTTCTAGGTTTTCTGCTTCCGTGATTTCTGAGTAACTGTGCTGCTGATTTTATGCCTTTTGTGGTCTGGCATTAAGTGAATGATTCTCTCACCTGATCAATCCTGTTACTCAACTACATATTACTTCCAGCTACCTTATCTACTTATTTCACAGTACACAAGTACATTTTCTACATAATTATTTGAGTTACATGTCATTTGCTCATTTTTTAATTCCACATACCGCTAAATGCAATGGGCTTTTTGCAGACGAGACAATTGGTTCCTCTGTGCAGTTTTTAGTTCTTTCCAGAAGCTGAATATAAATATAAAGCACATTTTCACATTAACGCTGTAATAAGAACATCATTGATCAAACACTCTGCTGCCAAACTGGGCTCTTCACTGTAACAGGAGTTAGCAAGTTCATGTCAGCAACCTTTTCTTAATTCTGCAAACCAGTGAATGTTGAAATCTCCATTAACAATGCAACAGAATTCAGCACATAGCTTCCTAGTGCTGCTTAGGAAGGACAGTTGTTGTTCGGACGCAAGTCTCTCTATTCCTCATTGATCTCACTCTTTTCTAGGAGCTCAGAATGGCCAGTGGGTTTGATTAATTCACACTGTTCTACACCCCTAAAAGTCACAGTAGTGTGGAAATAAAGAGCACTCCTGATGCACAGTTTTAAAAGTGTTCTTTCCGCATTCTCCATGACACATTTACTTTTCAGTTATTCTTGATCAGCACATGAAAAGTGTTACCCTACAATATGTGCAATCTATAATCTCATATAGTGGCATAAATGACATGCCACATGCTGCAGGGTAACACTTTACGTGCAACAAGAGTTGCTACCCTAATTGTCTGTTCCTGCTCAGGGCTGGATGTTGCTAGGAAATCGGCTCTGACACTTTAAGGCCTTACTCTCTTGCACTCCCACAATGTACATCAGTGTCTATCTAGCCTGTAGCCACATGTTGAAACCATTTGAGTGGAAGCCAAGTGACCAGCACCATCCTGCTCCTACAGAATAGTTGCTATGGTGGTGATGGTAAGACCATGTTTATATTCCTCATTAGCAACCCCTGTGGATAAATACTTTCTGAATAATGTAAAACAGCTTTCAACAAAGATGCCTTACTCCTAATCCATCCCTACAGCATCACCTCAAAAACAATGTGTCCCTTTATGGTTGTTTGATGTGTTAAAAGGTACACAAAACTTTTTTTCATAAAAAAACTGGTGTCCTCTGGGATACTAAAAAGACATTATAGATGTTATGCAAGTAAGTGTTCATTGGAGATACAATGACCTTTTTCATTAGTCATAGGACTGTGAGCTCCATTTTTCTTATTATTATAAAAAGAATTATATTAATTATGAGTATATCCACATTTGTTAGTTACTTACATACTCCAGACATTGCCTATGACCATACGCAGCAGCATAGTGGACAGCGTTGTATCCGGCCTTGTCAAATATTAATGGGTTGGCACCATTCTGAAGCAGAAATGCTATACACCTATTTTAAAATGCAAAGTTTTTTTATTACAACAGCATAAGATACTGAAAATGTACAGCAATTTCGAAATCTGAATTGTGAAATAGACCTTCAATAAGCATTGGTGGTTTATAAAAGAATTATTATTTTATATGTATTGTGTATTATTTATGTTTTGAAAAGGCTTTAGCACTATACAGAGGGCACACACAACATCTGTGATGTGTCCAGGCATAGTATTACCGTTTTAATTAATGAATTCTGTGATAAATGAAAAAATGCACACCAAAAATTTCTTACCGGACCAGGATTTAACTGTAAATGGCCACAAATGATCAGGTTAATAGCATGGCAATTTCTTGGTCCCCATTTAAAAGATTAGGAGCCAACCAGAAATACAAAAGACCGGCAGGGTCATGTTTATAAAGGTAAACCTGGGGTGCTAAATCCAGAGGAGTTGCCATAAAGAGCAATTAAATGTTGATCTAGAAAGTGCTTAATATTCCTGTAACTGCTTGTGTTTTATCTTGGTAAATACAGGGCATAGTGTTCTAGAACAAGTCCTAGGCAGCATTAGGCATTTGCAGCAAGGGATAGGAGTTGCACTGCCAGGAACCGAACCGAATGCAAGATTAAAAAGTAAAAGGCAATAAAGAAAGACTATCAAGGAGGGAGAGAAAAGGCGATGAAAAGACAAAGGAAGGGAAGACATAACTATTTACAGGCTTTGCTGGTGTGTGCTCTCCGACTTTCCAAGCATACATATGAGTGGCAGCTGGGGGTTAGCCATCCTTCCTAAACTATGGTGTCAACACTGTGATTTATGCCAAAAGTGAAGATACTACGGGTTTAAGCCTGACAGGAGGTATAATTCAAGGCAGAACTCTGCCTTGGTATAAACCTTCAGTTGACTGATCAGCCAAGTTCTAAATACTGATTCTTCATCTCTGAAACATGATCCAACACTATATACTACAACAGCATATACATATATATTTACTATAAAATGCTTGAGATTAAATTACAGCTAAATGGATCAATGCGAATAAAAGAGTTTTTAGGTATTAACATAGAGGCTGGTTTTCAATTATACAAACTATATTTTTTTTACATGCTTTCTCTTTTCACAACTCTTTTCGTGTAATTTTGGGTCACATGATTCTTGTTAATATATTTTACCAATAGCTGGATTTTCTAAGAGTTGTTAATTATAACGAAATAAATTTTAATCATGTGACATATATAGCGAATATATTTATGTTCAGTGGGTGTTTGGGGTTAATGTGCCAAAGATTAAGCGCTGTTAAAGGTGTTTCACCCCTCCCCCATTTTGGGGCTTACTTTCTTCTCCTTTGATGCATATTTGATTTACAAATGTTATATTGATCAAGGGATGGGTCAATAAATAATCTATTTTTACAGATATGAATATTCTCTGTGTGTTTCCTTCAATAAGAAGATCAATCCACCTCCTGTGTTTGAATATTGATGTTTGGCTGGGGGTTGCCTCTGATCCAGATGCGGAGTGGTTAATGTTGCAGTCTGAAGGTTAAACATTTTTTCTTTTAAACATATACATGGTCTTCAGTTCACCCTCTTTAATTTTTTTGAGGACTTTGTTGATATTATTCATAAACCATTTAATGGTAATCTTATTAAACTTCACACACCGCTATGCTATTCATTTTTATCTAGACTCAGTGGAACACAATTACTCAGTACTAATCTTTTGTTATCTTTATCTTGAACACTGTATCTCTTGGTATATAGATTAGGAAGAGTTGATGTTGTGTTACAGTACATGGGAGTTTTAAAGAGAAACAAACGATGCAAACACATACTCTGCAGCTTCATTTTCTTTTAAAATGTCAGCCCTTTCAGATTCTTCTGTGCCTTCATGAGTGCTGCCCAAGATATTACTTCCCCTTAAACAAAAGAACAAACATATTTAGGTGTCAGGAAGGGTAAATGCAAGCAAAGCCTATAATAATGGATGAACTGTTATAAAGAGAAAGCTAAAGAAGAAAGATTCACATAAAAAGAGGAAATGCACATTCACAGACGTGTCAAAGCATTTACAAAGAGCTACAGTTCTGTACACAAATTCTTGTGGTAGGTTTAAAGCAAGACAACAATCAGAGCTGCCATGACAGGGCCATTACGCTTCACGCTTTCAACCGTCGGCAACATTCACTGAGGGAGTCACTTGTAATACTGTAGCCCAAAATCGAATTTGACACATAGATAAATAAACACACAAGATAGCATGTGATTCACCTCTATAGTAGATCCTCAGACCCCTGGATCTACTCCCCTATCTGTCTCTTGGTCTGTTTTGATCATATTCTCTGATTGTGTTTTTATATTTCTCTGCCCAACATAAATTTTTAAATATCAATCTTCAATGCAAGTTTGAGGCTAAATTTCTCAGATGGAGCTGAGGATTTGGTCAGAAATAATAAAGCTGAGAAGTGCAGAGAGATATTTCATCCATCATACAACATCATGGAGGCATCCAATTTGCCCTAAAATTAGTTTGGAGGATGACAACGACCCAAAACATACATAAAGACTAGCATTAAGAAGAACAGAAGAACAATGAGTCTTGGAAGTGATGGAATGTCCCCCACATAGTCCTGATCTCAACATCATCAAGTCTATCTAGGATTACATGACGAGTAAGAAGCAATTGAGGCTCACTAAATCCACAGAAGAACTGTTATTAGTTCTGCAAGATGATTGGAACAACCTGCCGAGTTCATTAAAAACTGTGTGCAAGTTTACTTAGAAGAATTGATGGTATTTTGAAGGCAAAGGGTGGTCACACCAAATATTGATTTGACATAATTTTGTCTTCTGTTCACTTTGTTCCATTTTGGTAAATGATAAAAACAAACACTTTTTTTACAGCTTTTTGCACACGTGCCTAAAACTTTTCAAAGGTACTGTATATTTATTATGTTCCGTATATATAAAACAAATCCGAAAAAAATCACAAATCATTTTCTTACTTTCTGTCAATATCTGATGCCCCTGCATAGTGCAAGGCTGTCCTTCCAAAGTCATCCGTCTCATTAATTTTGGCCCCAGAATTTACTAAGCTTTGAATGCACTCAAAATGGCAGTTCACTGCAGCATAGTGCAAAGGTGTCCTAAAAAGAATTAAATAAATACATTAGTTTAGGTTATTGTCAGAAATATATATATATATATATATATATATATATATACGCACACTTTATTCCACATCCGGTGGTTCTTTGCATCCGGTAGTGAATGCCTTTTGAAAGACATGAAGGTCTGAATCATGCATTTATACAGTGCCCTCCACTAATATTGGCACAATTGGTAAATATGAATGCTGTTAAAAATATCTTCATTGTTTAACCCTCTGATCTTTTTTAAAAATACACAAAAATACTCTGCTCATTGAAATCAAACAACTGCAAATACAACACAAGTTTATAAAAAAATATGTTAAATATGTGTGGCACAATTATTGACACCCCTATGAAATCATATGCGAAAAATATATTTGAAGTATATTCCCATTGATATTTTAGATTTCTATGTGACTAGGAACAGGGTATAGTTCAACCATGATTTCCTATTTCAGAGGGGTATAAATATTAGGTGACCCATGGGCGAAATTTGCTCATTACCTCATTCGTCACAATGGGTAAAACCAGGGCCGTAGGGGGCACAGAGCCGCCCGATCAGCAGCTTCAGCCTCCAGGTTGGTTGGGGAGATCACGGATATCCCTAACCAGCTCAACAGGGCCCCCATGGCAGCAATGTGATTCACCACAAAGCCCCTAAAAAACAGGGAAAGGCCGCCTCCCCTGGGCCGGTCTTCAGGGGACTGCAAAGGTTTGTCAATTCAGACCTCGGCTTCCATTCTTCCTAACCACTATGCACCGGCAAATGACCGGCAAATTACGTCATATCCTGGCGCTCTGCATCAATAGCCAGCACATAGTGATGAGGGAGCACTAAAACAGAGGCCTGGAGTGACAGACCTCTCGCTCCCACCACAGGATGGAAGATAAAATATGATGGATGATGGAAGATGATGGAAGATGAGAAAAGTAAGAGAAGGGGAGAAAGGGGTGTAAGGGCTGTGTATATGTGTGTTTGTAAGCTGGTGTGTGTGTATGGGCAGTGTGTGTATGGGCAGTGTGTGTGTGTATGGGCAGTGTAGGTATTTGTGTGTTTGTAAGCTGGTGTGTGTGTATATATATATATATATATATATATATATATATATATGTGTGTAAAGGCAGGGGAGTGTAAGGTCAGTGTATGTGTATATACCCGTTAATGGGAAGGTGTGTGTAAAGGCAGTGTGTAAGGGCAATCGTGTGTAAGGGCAGTGTATGTGTATATAAATGTGTGTGTAAGCTGGTGTGTGTAAGGGCAGTGTAGGTATTTGTATGTTTGTAAGCTGGTGTGTGTGTATATGTGTGTAAAGGCAGTCGTGTGCAAGGACAATGTATGTGTTTATGCGTATTAATGGGCAGGTGTGTCTAAGGGCAGGTTGGTGTAAGGGCAGTGTATATGTGTGTTTATGGGCAGTCGTGTGTAAGGGCAGTGTATGCGTATATGCGTGTTTATGGACAGGTGTGTCTAAAGGCAGTGTGTAAGGGCAGTGTAAATAGAACAACCTCTGTAAAAAATAATAAGCTGGGGGGCACAATTTTCCATTCTTGCCTCAGTTGCAAAAGGAGCTAGCTACGGCTCTGGGTAAGACCAAGGAATATAGCTGTGATGTACAGCAAAAGATTGCTGAGCTTCAAGTGGCTATAAGAAAATAGCAAATGCTATGACAATAATTAAGAAGTTACAGTTGACAGGAAATATTATGAATTAACCTGGAAAAGGACGTGTGGCTATATTGTCTCAATACACTGTGAAGAGGATGGTTCAAGTGGCCAAAAAATCTCCAAGGATCACAGCTGGGGAAATGCAGAGGTTAGTTGCTTCTTGGGTTCACCATAACTATAATCCAATGTCACCTACATCAAAACCAGTTGTTTGGAAGGGTTTCAAGGAAAAAGCTTCTACTCTTACCCAAAAACAATCTCAACTGTCTTCAGTTTGCCAGACACTACTAGAACTTTGGGTTCTATGGTCAGATGAAACCAAATTAGTGCTTTTTGGCAAAACAACACCAGAGGTGGGTTTGGCACACAGAGAGGCAGCCATATGGAAAAGTACCTCATGCCCACAGTTGGGCTGGTTTTATGCCAGAGGACTTGGGCATTTTGATAGGATACATGGCATCATGGACCCTATCAAATATCAACAGATATTAAATAAACACCTGACTGTCTCTACCAGAAAGCTTAAAATGTCTTTCAGCAGGACAATGATCCATCCCACTCCGACTTGAACCACATAGAAAACCTGTGGGGTGAACTGAAGAGGAGAGTCCACTAGCGTCAACCTCAATATTTGAAGAATCTGGAGAGATTCTGTATGGAGGAATGGTCTCAGATCCCTTGCCATGTATTCTCTAACCCCATCAGGAATTATATATTTTTTAGCACCATTGGGTGTTTTTTTAGTTTTTTTTGTATCATCTAGCACGGGGTTATTCTGTTGTTGTATAACATGCTATATTCCCCAGCCTTTTCCTGAAGGCCCAAGGGACTTCTTCACAGCTACAGAAAATGATGCTTAAAATGTTTTTTGTGTGTGTAGGATTTTACTTACATAAACTTGCACCTGTGTGTATGGTACCATATTTATGTATGAGACAGTTATCCCTTAATCAACACAGAAACATCAAAATATACATATGTCTGTGTACATTAAACTATAGTGAACCTATAAAATTTAGGTTAATTTTCATTATTCCTGAAGAAGAGACCCAGATAATTTTTTTTTACATTTCAAATAGCTAACAAATGAATTATCTTTATCAAATTTGCTTTTTCTTTCCACTGCTAACACAGTGCCATTTTATGCCTTTACCTGTAATTCCACATATAGCCACTAGGCTATAAACTGTCACATTAACTAACCTTTAGGCTGAATTTACACTCTGACTAGCTGGTACTTTTATATCAAGGTTTTATATCAAGTTCTTCTTGGGAAATCTGTGTTGGTCTGGCCAGGATAGTCCAGTAGTGAGTTTATTGTCTCTCAGATCTGCTTTGGGTTTCTTCAGTATCAGGCCACTTAATAGGGCTGAATGTTGCCAGCACTCCCTTGCTCACACCTCAAAGCTTACTAGGCTTACCTTCCAGATTTGTCTTTTATACTGTAATCTGCTCCGCTATTCTGCAACAGTTGTATACATTCCACACTCCTGAAATAAACATTGGTACAATCCATATTAGTCATATAATTGCATCTGATCTAGATCAAGCCTACTGAGATCAAGGCAGATGGTGCAAAACATGCAGAAATAACTGCTCCCCTGCCCTGAACTACCCTGTGTACATTGTTCGTGACACAGCTGCCAGAATCGGCCTTAAACCAAAGAGGTTTAAGGTGGAGGAGTATGTATGTTAAGATCCCAGCACAGAGCAATATACTGTAGATACAGGGTGGGTTTCTAATACATATAATAGATTATATATATTATAGCTTTATTTTTTTCAAACATATTAAGTAGTGTTAATTAAATATAATGACCTGAGGATTTTCATATGCATAAGCCCATACCTTTGTACACAGGGTTGTATACTAACAGTCTGTACCCTGTTGCCTACTGCTGCACTAGAAAATTAAATTCTCCATTGGTCAAAATTCTACCTGAGCCTATTTTCATTCTTAGAATTCTCCATATCCCACTTTGCTAAGTTTATCTCACCCTCCATCACAGTAAAGCTTGGAAACAGAACTATACCCACAGTAGGTCTCCTCTTCCTAACATTTCTCATGGTATCCCTTAAAATGTTTTCAAGTCAAGACTTACCACATAGAAGTGGACCATATCTATTGTTTAACACATACTTGTTTAATGGGATTCATATTGTACTGTTTTATTAAAAAGTATGTTGTACTTTTGTGTAAGCAAACATGGATGGTTAATGTATTCGAAATTAATGAACTACTCTTTCTCATTCAAAACAAACACCACTCAGGTTATGACTCAGACCTACCCTCCTGCAGCGGCAGCGTGCAAACACGTCCTTCCAAAAATATCTGGTGCGTTGATTTGAAAACCTGAAGGGGACACATATGTTTTACCATAACACACACCATGCCTTTTATTGTACAATGTAACCAGACCAGAACAAATATCGCTGACAGAGATATAGATATATGCACAGTAAATAACTACAAACCACAACTAACTGCAAAAAAACTGGCAGGACTGAGCATACCTTTTTACATTAGAGAACCTTCATCCATATCTGTAATGGAACTGAAGCGGTAAGGTGTGGTGTGCCGCAGGATGTATCCAGCTGGAAGCCGCATATTATATTATTGAACAGTTTATATGAGTAGCACTGATTGGGCACCAGTGCACCAGGCATTTGTCTGGTGAGCCTGATGGCCTCATAGGCCTGGCCGGCATAACAGCATCACTTGTTACCTTTAGTATTACATATCTTTGGCTATTACCATTTCAATATATGCAGGGCCAGACTAGTCTACTGGGAAATTTCTCGGTATGTCGCCTCCCCTCGGGCTGCCGCCCCAAAAAGACTTGTGGCAATTAAGCACAGATCCTGTCTCGCTGTGCTTCTGCCAGTCAGTGTCTGACAATATAAACCGCGCTGACTGCCAGACCCAGAGGCCAAGGACAGGTGAGGGGAGGAATATGTTTGTGTAAATATATGAAGGGGGTATGCTGAGGGAAGGGTATGAGGATGATGGGGAAATAATGCTGGGTGGTTTAGGAGATGATTAGAAGTTATGTAAGGGGGCATAAAGATAGAGGGGGATAATTGTGATGCAATATGGGGTGATGATGGTAGGAGATGTAAATTTGGGTGGTTGGGGTGGGAATTAATTATATTGTGGGGGTATAGTGATGGTCAGGGGCAGCTCTACACTTACACATACATACATACACATGTGCTCACTCACATTACATGTACATACACACAGCCACTCTAACACCATCCACACACCCATTCTAATATCTTACACACACACACACACACTCTTACAACATATACTTACACATACATGCATGCACACTCATAACACCTTACACATAAATACATACACGTGCAGCCCCATCTACACATGCACCATGCACTTACACATATAAACATAATGCACAGACACGCTAACACAATATATACATATACACGCATGCACACATCATACGCATACAAATTAGATCCATACACTATACTATACACACACTCCCCTCTGATGACCCATGTAGCTCACACTATTCCCCCTCCTTCTTACATGTGTAGCTCTAAAGTATTTTTAGGAGAGGTACAGGTTTATTTGCACTGTTTATTATCCACTGTGAAAGTAATTTCTGCGTTTTAGAGAACTTTGTTTTCAGCAACTTATTTAAATAAATTTGAAAATGATTCATTTCATGGGCTGGTTTTAATTCCCAGTCTAACAATGAATATATGCACATATACGGTATGCTGTACTGCATGGTGCATCGAATTTAAAAGATACATGTCTTTTTTTAATAAATAAGTACAATGTCTATGATATAAAAAGAATCTGTTTTACACTACACTGTTTCCTGCTGCTCTAAGGAAACAATTTAGCAATACAGGATACAGCAAATCTCTCTGTAGGGTAAGCATAAAACATTGAGTTGTGCCAAATAACACAAACCCTGTAGATCTAGGAAGCTTTTAATATTAAGAAAATCCTGTCTCATATCAAATATGATTTTTAGATTACATGATATTTAGAATACCTGATGACAAGAGCTTCCTGCAGCATTCCGGGTATGCATAGAGTGCAGCCAAGTGTAGGGGGATCATGTTGTGAATCCCACACCTGAAACACACAATGTTTATTGTTTCACAATATGAGCCCAAAATGATTATACACGGGTGAAGATTACAGCCGATATTTCCCAGTGTTTTAAAAGATGTTACGACTTATATAGGAATATTGAGAAATATGATCACATTTGCCATTCTTAAATGACAGAGCAAGGACACAGCTTAGACAAAATGGTCCTGGATTCACAGGTGCTCACAGGAAAAGACACTGGGAGTGAAATATTGAGGTGGTGGCAACCTTTAGCGCAAAAGGACACAGAACAGGTATATTCTCCATACAATGTGTAGATTGGTGCGCTTGCAGCTAAACTGGCCCCATGTAAATACCGTATTTGCTCGATTATAAGACGAGGTTTTTTTCAGAGCAAATGCTCTGAAAAATACCCCTCGTCTTATAATCGAGGTCGTCTTCTAATCAGACCTCAAAATGTCCGCTGGGGCCATGCTACTTACCGGGCTTTGGTCGCGAGCAGCAGGAGAACAGGAAGTTAGAAGAGTGTCACATAACTCTGCCTCCCCCCTCCTTCCTCTGGGGGCGGGGTCAGAGAAGTTGCAAGCACAGCCGGGCCCCTGCAGAAGTCTTCGGGTGAGAAATCTGCAGTTCAGGTAAGGGGGTGGGTTTTTGTGATTAATGTGTGAAGTATGTGTGATTAATGGAATGAATGAGTATTTAAATGTTTGTGAATGAGTGTGTGTTAGTATGGATGTGTAAGGGGGGTGGTGGTGGTAGCATGGCATAGGGAGGCTGTACTCACACTCCTATCATCCTCAGGTTCCAGCATGTACTGGCTGCCTTGGCTTGATAGGAGTGTGATTGCTGTTAGCAGTTATATATATATATATATATATATATATACCTCCAGAAATGCCTTTTAACCCCCTATATGCCACTCTGCCCCATGATATGCCTTTTAACCCCCTATATGCCACTCATATAGGGGATTAAAAGGCATATCATGGGGCAGAGTGGCATATAGGAGGGTATAAGACATTTCTGGAGGCAGAGTGGCATATAGAGGGTTAAAAGGCACATCATGGGGCAGAGTGGCAAATAGGGGGTATAAGGGATTTCTGGGGGCAGAGTGGCAACCCTGGGGGCAGATGTGCATAACTGGGGGGGCAGGTTGGCAAATAAAAGGAAATAAAAAATATATATTTTTCTCATTCGTAGCTTTTATTAAATATGAAAATATTGTTTACCTGAATTAATATTTACTAGTAAAACTTTTTTCCTATAGGGTAGTCTTATATTCAGGCTTTTTGTTTTTTTCCTAAATTAATATTTAGATTTTGGGGGGTCGTCTTATAATCAGGGTCGTCTTATAATCGAGCAAATACGGTAATTACTTTTTCCATAGAGCACAAAACACAGTGCTGTTTGTAGTAATGTACAGTAGGTTAGCACTGATAAAAATCTGGCTTTATTTACTTGCAGAACTGGATGATATTTGGGATGACTTTCCCTACTCAAACATCATTCTGGGCTGATTGTTTATAAAGATCAAGTTCAGCCTATACAATGAAATCCACTGTTTTGTTTTTGTTTTACTTACCGAGAGGGTGGTAGATAAATTCAACAGCCTCTCATCAAAACTGTCAGAGGCTAATACAATAAGGGATTTAAGCATGCATTGCATAAAGCTATCCTGAATTTAAGAAAAGATCAAGGGCTCATTAAGGTCTACATCAGTACAAATGGGCCAAATGGTTCTTCCATCAATGTATCTATGTTTCCCCCAAAGACTTTCATTAGTCAGAGTGGGTGATTGAGACTAAGCAATTCTGTTGTTTATAATAGGGAAGCATAAGGTGTCAGGCGCTTGTCTTATAGACCAGGTTAACATAATACAGCTAGAACCCCTTAAAGTGACTGATGTGCAGATATCCGGAAAAGCTATATTATGCAAAAACTAAGGAGCATGACTGTGAATACTACTTATACACTTCACTCACCTGCTCAGCAATATATTAGTACACTTCTATGACACGTAGCTCTATATAGGTAGAAATGTAGAATTTGATGGAAGCTTATATAGTCTGTCCATTGGTACTGTGTTATATTCAGCATAGCATTATCCAGTTCTTTGTATTAACCAAGGTAGATGAACTTTACACATTACCTGCACCTCTTTTATATTAGCATTGTATGTATACATTTGTTCATCTTATGGTCTTTGACTCAAGAACATAAAGCAACATGTTTTAAATATTAACAAAAGTGTCCTAAATTAACCAAAAACTTACTTTGCTATATTGGCTCCACAGCTCAAGAGAGAGTCAACTAAGATTTCATGGCCATATCGTGCAGCTACATGTAAAGGTGTATCGCCATCCTTATCGCTGCAGTCAATTAGAGCGCCTTTCAAAATCACAAAGTGAATTAAAAACAAAACTTTAGTTAATGTGATACACAGGCCAAATAGTTCTTTAGATCCTATCAAATGTCAAGACTGCAAGTGTGATAAGGGGACATTATGATATTACCAGAATGCCCCATCTCTAAAATGTATTTTTATAAAACAAATATAAAAATGTAATGTAAATACAGGGCAGATCAAGGTCAAATATTCACTTGTACAACTCCAGTACTTTGGAATGGAAAGCTCCAGCACAAAATGTACTATGGTACGGATGTGCAGTACAAGCAGAAAAATGACACCTCATTCACGCACCATGTATCTACACTATTATGTAGGCTGTAATTTATTAAACCCATTACTTGTGTTAAGAGACTCTCCCTAAATCTTTTTACATTAGTACTTCATATATCACACAATGTTGTTACACAGAACTAGCTATATAATATCTATATAATATCTAAGATAAAACATGATATTAAAAGTAGCATATAATATATCACTGAGAATCAGGGGGGTTTACAGAGATTAGGCTAGGCTCCTACCACAAAGTAACATTAATTTAGGTAGAAAAAAGACCTTCAAGTTCAACCATTTTACCTATCATTTCTGCTTTTGATCCAAAAGAAGGAACTTATGGGCAATCAGAATTCTCCTTGGATCAAGGAGCTCTAAAATATTTATTTATAGCCCTGTGATATTCAAGTGTTATCTTAAAGTTAAAGAAGCAGTACATTTACATTGCTGAATACATGTTTAAAACATAATGTAAAGCTAATGTCTACAAATAGGATGTGGCAGAATCTTTCTTACCATTCTTTAGAAGAATTTGTGTCCTTGTAAATCTTCCATGAGCAACTGCCATATGCAGAGGACTTTTCCCATCATAACTCTGCAAAAAAACCCCTCTGTTATTATAAAAGGATACCACTGACAATGTTCAATTGTTTCACTACTGTTACCTACCCGCGCCGACGGGGAAGGTCCCTAACTGGTCGGCTTTCCGACGCGTCGGCGGGGAAGGCCTCTGGACGGTCTCCCACGATGTCCGGTGGATCCTTATCCGCCGCTCTCAGACTACAGTGGCCTCACCCACAGCCACTCCACACACAAAATGGGCGCAATGGAGGAACGTAAACATAGTGACATCACTCCATTTTTTAATATGGTGCCAATTTCGAATTTGGAGCTTTTTTCTTCCTGTTCTCCATATAAACCATCAGAGAACCACTACACCTTACCTTCTGATGGTCGTACCTATGTTCACCATAGTGTATTCCACCTCAGTGTTTTCTATTGCTCCTGTGCCCTCGCCACGTTACACGGCTTCCCTGGTCACAGACTCCTGGCTTAAGACATGTTTAAACTACCTGTGTCCCCAGTTTTGGAACCACAAAGTCCCACAGCCTATCAAACTCAAAACACTCAACCCGAAGAAGAAACTGTTGGAGGGTGAGGAACTCTTCATTTATTTATGTTTTTACCCTAAACCTATATCTACAAGAAGAAATTTCCCTCTTAACTCTTTCTACCCAAGGAATACAAAAGGAAAATAAAAATATCCCTTTAGGATAAAAAGATAAACATCCACATGCACTAAAACTGCTAATCACTTTATAATACAGTGATCAGGCAACGAACAATACAAATTTATTGACAACAAAAAAAATTTTTGAGCTGTTTTGTGTCCTCATGATTAGATTGAGGCAGAGAAAGCCAGAGATTTCTACAATTAGTTGTGATCGAAAAGTGAAGGGTATAATATTACATCCTCACTTTTATTTGTTAGTGTAATTTGTTTGCAAGAATGTTATAGTACATCCTTAAAAAGTTAAATTATACTACACATGGGAGCACAAAGCAGCATATTAGAAATGCTTATTTTAAACAATACTTAATTTTCAGTTGCTAAAAGTAAGAAACATGTACACTTACCTGTATATTAACATCTGCCCTGTTATTGACCAACAATTCAAGACACAAAGCACCATGAACTGAAGCTGCAGCAAAATGTAATGGGGTGAAACCTTTGTTATTAGGGTGGTTGACATTGGCGCCGTAGTCAATTAACTCATTAACTATAGCGTCTTGGCCATTGTAGCAGGCGATATGAAGAGCAGTATTGCCGTAGACATTAACTTCATCAATCTGAAAGAAAAAAAACATTTTGATTATAAAGGCTAAATTTAATGGAGTATAGTAAACGTAACAGATCACCTGTAACCACAGATCACAGTCATTGCCAACTGAGTAAACTAAGTCTTTCATAACCTGTACTCAATTGCTCACTCTGGGATTAAAAACACCATATTATTTGTATTCCATCATTTCAAAAAGCATAGAGCTGGCTTACCAAGCTCCAGTGATTTTTTAGTTACCAAAAACTGTGCCATTGAGTAAGAAGCAAAGATTATTTTTCATGGGAAAGCTATTAACTATGTATCTAGACTCAAAAATTGTCTTTTTTGACAATCACAGAGCTATTCTTTACAGAGCTATTCTGAAATCATAAAAAAGGAAATGTCATTCAACTGTCCAATAATCAATATTAAAATAAGCCATTGTAACCATTGCAAATGAGAAAGAGCAAGAAAGGACATACAATGAATAGGATATGAGTGCCAGAACATCTAAGCTCATACAAATATGTAAATATTTCAGTCTGTACTTACTTCTGCACTTAGGTTAAGGAGGTGTTTTACCACATTAAGTTGGCCATTGGATGCAGCAGCATGGAGTGGAGTGTAACCTTTCTTATCCTTACATGTCACCTCTGCACCATAATTGATTAGCAATGTAACAATGTCAAGATGCCCTGAATAATAAAAATGATACACATATAAAATGTATAGATATATACACACACAGTACTGCAATATAAAACACCACCTTTTGGGAGGTTTTGAGTGTATCCACCTCCCTTTATCAAGCCAAAAGCAATACTAACCACCAACTTACACTACTGGACCAACACTGCTATCCATATATATATATATATATATATATATATATATATATATATATATATATATATATATATATATATATATATATATATATATATATACATACTTTATATACTGGTGGGACTGGTGGGATCCAGACAGACAAGCAGGCACTGGCCAATCAACCCAACATTGTGGTGGTAGACAAGGACCAGAAGACAGTGGTGGTGATCAAAGTAGCATGCCAAGTGACAGCAACATTAGGAAGGAGTATGAAAAGTTGGAGAAGTACCAGGGTCTAAATAAAAAAGAACTAGAGAAGATGTGGAGAGTGAAGACCAAAGTGGTCCCAGTGGTCATAGGAGACTGTGCAGTATCTAAGGAACAGCTAAGATACTGCACAGACCTCTCAAACTCCCAGGCCCAGAGAACCTGGGGTTGAGGATGAGACAAACCACCCATAGGAGTGGAAAGGTAACTATTTTTACATCCTTGGGTGTTATATACAAGGAACTGAAACAGGCTTTCTCCCTCATTTCAGAAACCATTATCATGGGTGGAAGTGGAAGGAATAGAGCTGGTAAGAGTGCCTGATTTATTACTTATGTTTGTGGTCCAGTCCCTGCTTAAAGTGACAGCATACTGAGGCTACAATTGTTAAATAAAAGTGTGAAAGCTCTTTGGGTCTCCAAACTGTTATTATGGCCCTAGAGGTATCTTGACAAGTGCCATACTACAATGTATATATGGCCATATGTGTGTAGCATGTCTCACCCATGTATGCTGCCCAATGGAGGGCACGTCTGTCCTTCTTATCAAACGCATTTATATTTGCACCTCTGGTTATGAGCATGTTTACCATCTGAAAAAAGGAGAAGATCATTATAAGTCCTTTTTCAAGATCAAAACTTTATATTAATGTCATTTTCAAGGCGGAGGAATAACTGTATTTTGGTTCAGTTGCTAATACATAAAACTAAAAAGTTAATTTGTAACTGTAGTTTGAGGGTACCCATGGGTGGGTCTGCTTAGTAAAATTAGAGTGCTTGTAATTATGCAGCAGCAATGGGGCGGAGAGGGTTTAGGCAAGTTTTGGATGAGGCCATGCAAGTTGTCTGAAACTCGCAGACGAGTCACAGGCACTTGCATGCCATCACAAACAATTCATCTTCTTAACAAGACCCCAGAGAGACTGAGAGGATCTGTTGAGGACAGGCTCTGCAACTAAAAGGACCTATGGAGATGAAAAATTTAGCTGCTACCTGGTTACTAAATATATATATATTGCACCTCTTCCTGAGTTTTGTCTAAAGGCTGTCCTGTACAGCGGGCATTTACTTTCAAGGGATCCCTGTATAAAGTGGATATAGAGGCAAAAGGTGATCATTGTTGACCTTGTTTGTATGCGCCTACCCAGAATCCCTTGTGGTTGTGGCAGCACCATGAGATTTCTGAGGGAACAACAAGCCTTCTGGCTTGTCTGGTGTCTGTAGATGAGGGTTTAATAATTCTTCTACATACCCCTTTAAATATATATAATATCAATCTAACCTCCTTATCCCCACTGAGAAATAATTTTGTAGCTGAAACCTACAGTCATCCCTTCACCTTATTTCATCCCAAAAGCTCTATGTTGCTATATATTTATAGTAACAACTTGACTGATATATTGCTACAAAAATGAAGGTGGGTTAATGTGAATCAACAGAAATCTTAATCTCAATAATGCAAACTGAGGCTACACAAACAGCATATACTTAATGTGAATGAAGAAGGTATACACTGACACAGCAGGTTTTAGGCACTCAAGCCTTGAAATTATTATGAAAAAAGGGTTTTCTAATCTGAATAAAATTATTTCTATTGCACGAAAATAACATAAAATAAAATGTCTTTTCAAACACATACCTCTATGTGACCATTCAGAGTTGCATGATGCAAAGCAGTGCGGCCTCCTCTATCGGAAACATTGACACTGCTCAGCAGCGGGATTATTCTTTCTGCACACCTGATAGCTTTGCATGCTGCGGCTACATGTAAAGGGGTCTGCCAGTTCTTATCTCGAGCGTTGACATCTGCTGAGTGCTTTATTAATACCTGAACAGCTTCCTATAAAATCAAAACACAAACTTTTTTGTCTAATATGATTTCATTTAATACATTTTGATAACTAGGTATTACTGAAGGACATAGTGGTGACCAAAACACAATAAAGAATTGTTTCTGCCTTGTACAAACTTTATAAATGCTTTTCTATTACGTATAATAATAATGATAATATTTACAGGCTATGCTGTTGTGGGACATTCTACAGCAATGCTACACAATGCTACAACATGTCTACTGAGCAATGCTACACAGGCTATGAATGTACTGATGCCGCTGGGCTGTTGTTTGGGTTTATATATTTTTGTATACATTAGAACAGGGGGTAATTGAGGCTAGCAAGTTCAACGTTGTACTAATGATTGCTGAAAGCATAAAGCAGAACACCCTGTCAGTGTAAGCTCTATTTTAGTTATCTAAAGCAGCCTTTGTCGGTCAGGATTTAAAGAATACAAAAATGGACCAGGATTTAGCAATTTTATTTTCGAATAACTGATAATCATGAACTTTAGCAAACATTATTTTAAATAGCGTTCAAATTCTGTTCCCAAAGTTGTGATTCTTTACAGTGTCTTACAAAGCCCTTTAGGGTGTATTAGCTCTAGAAGTACATCTCAATAAGCTATAAAGGCTTCCAAAATAACCTTATCTATGTACAAGCACAGGAGAGCAAAAGCCCTCCTATTCCCTAATTATGTTTCTTAAAATGGCACTGATATTCTCTCTCTCTGGTCTTTCTTTCTTTTACTATTGTTTATAATACATTTTTACTGATTAAGAGTGATAACATATCTATAGGTGCTTGACCTATAAAAAAAGATTGAGACTTATTATATCTGCACCTGAAACATTTACATAAAAGCAAAAAGTTTGCTATTCCTAATATTTGTAATATTAAACGAACCTCACTTCTTGAAGCAACAGCCCGATGTAGAGGAGTTAACCACATATTATCTTTAGCATTTACACGGGCTCCTGAAACATAAAAAAAACCCAGAAATATGTTGTAGACAAAGTTAACCTTATATATTAACAAAAGTGGGCATTTAAAATAATTTGCATATATATCCACAAACACATCAAAAGCCAGAAATGGATGGCTAAATAGGAGGTCAATGTGACAGCACAAAACGTTATGTGCCACCTTAGAGCCATGGCTAATGGTTGCATTACCTAAAAAATATTGCAGGTGATCATGGAAGAACGGATATGGGATGCTCGTAAATCTATGTCAACAGCAGTAAACATCATTAATTAAATTAATAGATCAACAGTGGAAAAATAATTGTTATTATTATTATTATTAATTTTCATTATCGATTAGTTGGTCGTTCGGTGTGCAAATTAAATAAACTACCTCTCTCCTACCCTTCAGTGTGATCTGATCCCCAGTCTCTCTCTCTCTCATCCCATCTCGTCCCCTCATTAACCCCCTCCCACCCTCCGCTCTGCAAATTAAATAAACTTTCTCCCACCCTTTGGTACGATCCGGTCCCCAGTTCCCATCATTAACTTCCCAGGTCCCCTCATTAAATTATTTAAAATAAACCAAAAAATTGCATATTGTATGTCCGATTAACCAAATAAACAATCGTCCAACTAATCAATTATGAAAATAATTTTAAATGAGCATTTATATCTCCCACAATATAAAACATTTACCAAATAATTTATCTTGGACAGTAGCCACCTCTTAAATGGCATCAGGGACTTATCAATGAATATATTTTGCCTGGGGCATATATTTCTCGGAGCTTTTATGACAGGTAGATTAGCATTGGGCAAATTTTAATAACTCATTATACTGTGGGTCATCTGTCAATGTGATTATTTTTTTTTAAATACCCATAGCACTAGTCAATGCCGAAATTGTATGGACCTTTGGCAAATTATTTACCTGACAATATAAGAAGCTCAATAATCTCTGCATCTCCAAGGAATGCTGCAGCATGGAGAGGGGTGCGTTTTTCATTGTCCTGTAAAACAGAATCATGGAAGATACTGTTAAAGAAATTGACTAATCACAGCACAATTATTTAGAAAAAAGATGTAATTGTATGCATACATGATACAACTAATTAGCATACCATTCCCCAAAGTAAATAAGAATGCCTTTCAATATTAATCAGTGATAATGTATGAAATATGCAGTTCTAGATATAGTCAGATTGAGTGTCTAGAATAAAATACACCAAAATATTTACGGACTTGACTACAAATTTGGTGCATTCATGTTTTCTGCTAATGTTGCAGCGTATTTGGTAGCTGAAAGCCCTAGCGAGATCAACAGTTTACAACAGGTTTAGCACTGAATAAAAAATGGTCTCAACTACTGAGGGTTTCTGGATGAGAACGTCATGAACTTTAATATCAGCTCTAACAAAAAGACCTGAATGAATCTGACAGTTTAATCTGGCTCAATGCAAAACTGAGCCGCAGAATTTTCAACTATTGAGATATCTGGAACATATACATGTATTTATGTCTTAGGCCTATTGCAGTGGAGCTGGTGCAGGAAAGCAAAATGCGTCAGGACACCGTTCTGCTTAGAGTTTACATTGAAAACATATTAATCTGAGTTTCCTAGTATAACAGTGAAAAACTCCAAATCCCCTCTCAGAATCTTTTAAAAGGTTTGCATGTTTCAAGTGATTTATACATGTGTGGAGGGACGTATGTCAGCTGTAAACCACATGTAACTTTCAAGTGAGGTCCTAAATTTCTAAGAAGTGTACAATTGCAGTACAGCACCATTTGGTGTGCAGCTGTGTAATAATACCTTCTTGGGAGAGAAAAATCATAAGAATTGGGAAAGTCCTAGATGTCTAAGGTAACAGTTGCAATATTGTAGACACCATTATTTAAGGACCATAATCAACAAAATAAATGGTCTGCTGATGAAGCCAATCGTCAGTACTTTAGTATGATATTGTATGGCAAATGAGAAGCAGTAAGTGGTGCCCTTCATTTCCTTACTGGCTGGGTGATGACATCTGCCAATGACATCAGGGAGTTTTGTCCACTAAGGGCATATCTAGTGCATCGAACCCAGCAACGGAGGGGTGTTCAGACCTGGCACAACTTCCATAGCATTTTACCCAGTCTTAAGAGTTGGAGTGACAGCATATGACCTCACCCTAACACCTAGCTAGCATCCTAGCAGAGTGTACAGCGGCCACAGAGTGACCTCCTGGGGGGTTGAATACGTAACTGCATTCATGCCACTGGTGTGCTAGCCTACTGGGTAGAATTACAGACATTCATGAAATGTATATATGAATATCCCCAGGGCCGGCCCAAGGCAAAATGCCGCCTGGGGCGAATTTTAAAATGCCCCCCCCCCTTATCTACCCTTCCTCTCCCTCCGTCCCTGCCGCCCTCCCCCCCATTATCTACCCTTCCTCTCCCTCCCTTGCTTAAACCAAGGCTAAGGGCCCGTATACTCAGAACAGCTACATCGATTACCATCCAGCTGTGCTCTGAACACATCTTGATAGATTTAAAGATAATAAACATTATTACTGTTATTATGTAAGAGCTGCATAAACGGCACAGTCCATAACCGATAGCATTAAAGCATGGACACTATGAGTAAAGATAAATAGGACCCTGCACAGGCACGGCAGCTAGTTTATACTTTTAAGCCAAATCTTTCTTTGATTTCAGTGCTATAACATTGTTCTGTGAGCTAGAGATGTCTTATGTTACACTGCAGGCTGCTGTGCTATGTCACACAGGTCTGTCAACTGTAAAAAAAGGTTGCGTCAACATTGCGTGTTTTGCTGCCATTATTTGGTTTGGAACAATACAGCATCGCATTATAAATATTACTATTAATATATCTCCAACCAGATGCGTAACTAGGAGTAAAGGTGTCACAACCCCAACACACTGCTAACGCCACTTGAGTAAAGCGGATGGCAGGGAGATCTCTGCTTCTACCAGAATTGATGAAGACTCAAGCACCATGTTAAGGTAAATATTACAAACTGGTATCTTAAGTGTCTTCCAACCTGCTAACCAGGAGGGGGCAGAAGCGAGGTGTGGAAGAACAGATCTCCCTGTTCCCTTTCTAAATTACTACCTGCAGGGTGATGTGTTTTTAACAATATTGAGGAATTGTATGACCATTTCAGTAACAAAACCGATACAAGTAAACCTTTTCTTGCTCAACTTCTCTCATTCCAATTTTCTTTATACATATCTGCATGGGATCTTATATGGTATATGCCAAAGCCACACAGGACAGTTAGACCGTTACTACAGAGTCAGAGAATACATTTCCGCAAATGGAACACGCACTTAAACATCAAAGCATTCATACAGTCCTAGAGACCCACATTGTATTTTGTTTTGGGTTTAGGTGCATTCAGGTCTCCTGAACATTCTTCTCAATTACAACAAATGCTGACTCTGTGCCACCACAAACACAAAGCATGCTATGGCCTGAATAATCATTTAATCTTACAAGAGTTAGCACAAGGGTTTTAAGTCACAAGAATATATGGTACTTGTGTAACATCCGGGCGCCATCTTTAGTTATGAATTATCCAGTTGCAACCTTGTGTATTGTCTGGGTGCCAGAAGAAGGGATATTAACATGTGTTAAGAAATAAACATCTGTTTGTAAAAATAAAATATGTTATAAATATAATTATATTGTAATTGAAAATGTACTTGTTTTTAAATAAAAAATATTGAAATATAGCACTGAATTAAAATTAATTTTTAAAACCAGAAGGGAGATCCAAAAGGATTGGGCCTATATAGTATGAACTAATTTGAGAATCATTTGTGAAGTATGCCGCAGCATATGTACACAACACTACAGTATATAATTCAGTTTTCATAATGCTATATAATACAAAGTAAATTGTATAACAATGTTTGCTATGGAACTGGAGAAACTGCTTCATATTTCATTTCACTGCTATTAGGTGCTATGCTTTTTATTTTCAAGTTTCTTTTCTGTTATTTCTAAACCAAAAAAAATAATGAAAAAAATGCCAACTTTGTGTTTAACCTTTTGCGTTATGGGGGTCTGGGCATATTTTTTTTAAAAAATCATAATTTTACTATAGTTACATTTTGGATTTAATATGACATTGTTGTAAAAAATGTGATTTAAATAACAAAAAAATCAATCCATAATTTTTCTACAACACAATTAGCACAGATGTGTGTGTCAGAAAGACACAAGAGGAGAGATATGCACTGCTGGTGTATTCTGGTGTGAAGAACCTCTTTACAAATTGTTCTCAAGTAATACAGTATAAACTTTTTGAAGTGGTAATGCACGTCCAACCATTTGACTGCTTAGCATTTTAAACCTCTATCAAACCCAGCTTACCCTGGCTTCAGTTCTAAGTCATTATAGGCTGCTTCTGAGTGCTATAAATGCTTGTTTATTTGATGAATGTGATCTAAGTTTTGTTTGTAACTGACCTCTGAAGGGGTCAACAAAAGCCACATTTGACAGGAACAAGGTATCTTTTGTCTACTGCTGTTTAAAGTACGGAAACCTATAATTATAAGAGAACTTTCTGTTCTACATTTAAAAGATAACATCTGAACCAGTTTTCAGTGGATTATCTAAAGTACACGTTTCTTGGATAGTGAAGAATCAGCCATTTTTACAACCTTTGTTTCAGCACCACTTGAGTGAGATCAGAAACACCTCCTTAGATAAAATGAAAGGATAAAGACTGCAGAATGTGAGAAACATGTTACATGCCAGGCCAGTAACTTGCCTTTGAAACTGGATGAACAGGAACTATGCCACAAGCCGACTAACGCTAAAACAAATTATTGCAGGGCAAATTGCGGATAGATGGCTCATTGTTGCAAATAATTTATGTGGCGATCATAACAAAAAATGTGTGAAATGTGCCAGTGAAATAGTAAATGTATAAATTAAAATGTGGATAAATCATTACATACATCTCTCAAAGGAAACTTAAGATCAAGACAAAGAACAAAATAAATTGAAGGAATTAATGAAGCAATTTCATTATGTTGTTTTGAATAATGGTTTGGTGCATGTCCAGTACATATAAGCATTATATATCACAAGGCATTATTTACATACTTCATTCCAAAATGTTTATGTCACAAGAGATGGTAAAACCAGCCTTATCTGTACATAGGTGGCAAAAATGAAGATATTTTGCTCATAGACTGCACTTGACTGTAGATTCCACTTAAAGCATCTTAAACCAAGGAAATCCAACAATGACATAAATGCGCAGTGTCATTTTGGTTATTGTGAGCTTCATGTCACCAGGATATTCTCAACAGTAATCGTGACTTTTCACAAGCACATAACATGCAATGGCCTGAATAATTATTTAATCTTAATATCTTTTGCATACAACAAGGACAAACATTTTCATGTTATGCTTACATGTATCAGATCCTTCCATATCATAGTATGCAGCCTCTCAGTGCTTTGTAACCCTACCTAGATCTGGCAGAGGCAATTTACATTGCTCTATTTTCTAAGACAGTGTTGTTCTGGCCTAAATCAACTAAGCCAAGAATGGCAGGTCTGAGGGCAGAGTAGTTCCCAGGGGCAGACCATCCTTTTTATCAATTACCATGTCCAAAAAGAAATGGTTGGATGACTTTGGTAACTTGAATGACCCGTACAGAGCCCTGACTACAGATATAAATCAATGGCATGTCATTTACATGTTATTTATCATTATAAAAAAAAGATATTCCACACTCCAGTTTGTTTCAATTTTTCTGCAAAATAAAATAAAAATTGCTTTGGAAAAAAACAAAAAAAAACCTGTTTTCCCCCCAATTTTTCCACCCCCCCCAGACCTTCCAATTTCTAGCTCTGACCTCAACCCCAACAAACACCTTTAGGATGAACTGGAACAGTGATTGAAAGTCAGGTCTTTTCAGCCAACATCTGTGCCTAATCTCACAAATGCACCCCCAAATCTTGTGGGAAGTCTTCCCAGAAGAGTGGAAGCTGTTAAATCTGCAAAGGGGTGGCCAACTGCATATTAATCTCTATGTATTAAAAATGCAATATCATAAAATTCCCTGTTGGTAGCATTTCATACTGACAAAGTGACCCTTTATGGTATATGTCTATTGGTCATTACAGCACAATACATAATATATAACAGTGATCACAGGCAGCATTCCTTTAAACCTGCTTTACTCAGCAGTTTGTCTTAATCATTTGGTTATTTGCCTTATAATTTCATGTGTCACTCACTACCCTACATAAACATATAATACAACATTCCACTCATTGCTTTTCCCCTAGAGATCATGATCAGCTGGTATGGTAGGATTCCTTGCCTTTTGCTTGGAGTATAAACATACTTAAGGTCACATCTGCATATACTGCAGAACAGTCTTTATTGTTTATATTATTTTTAAGACAGAAGCTAGCGATGCCACTTATTTTCAACACACGTGTAAAGGCCTGAGGTGTAATTAGGAACGTATGGGCCACAAAAGGATTAACTGACCCTGCCCCCCAAGTCATTGACGTACCCACAAGTGAAGGACATCTGGTAGCCTACTTCTAATTTGAGACAGAAAAATGTCTTTTAGAAGGAAGGAGGACCTCCTGTAACCTCTTAATGTTGACCTTCCATGTTACCATAACAGCAACAATCTCACTCTGCAAAATTAGTGATAAAATTGATCTGTAACTTCTGTCAAATCTTACATTTTACAGACCAGTACACTAAATAAACATGTAATTATTTCTACTGATTAAAATGATTATAATATATGTAACAAAAACCCACATTTACACTATGGGAACAGCTGCCTTAACAAGTTCATCTCCCATGAAAGCAGATGTGCCACTTTTCCCAAATCCTACATTTTCCAGCTAAATACACCAACTGAGTCTTTGTAATATTAGGATGAAGAGGTGGGAGATAACTCCAGGATAAGAAACTGATCACATAAACCTCAAATTTCATGCCATAACCTTTTAAACTAATTATATCCAAAACAACTAATCTGCCTGCCAAACACAAAGCACATGTAGTGTTGATTAAATTAGTTATATTAAAAGCTGCAACTCTTGAGTTATTGTTCTCTTGTTTTTAAGTTGTTCAAGCTATTGGTTCAAGTGGCATATATAGAGCTGAGGTGAAGAGAAGGGAGAGAACTTCAAACAGGAAACTGATTAGGCAATGATCCTTGTGCCATAGACCTCAGCTTCTCTGAACCAAAAAATATATTAGTAAACTAAATATCTCCGAAAAAATAGCATCAGCTGCGAAACAATATGCAAAGTTTTACAAAATAATTTTGGATATGGTCCAGGATGGTGACAGTTCCCCTCCAAAGTACCCCTTGATAAACCTTGGGTACATACAGCTGTGTTCAGCTGAGTTCAGCAAAGCTCTGTCATATTCAGACAATATGATCTCTAAATCCCCCGCCAATCTCAGTATTAATCTCAACTGTGCACCAGTTTAAGCCAAGTGGTCCCATTGGCCCCTTGTGCCAAACCCCAGGTAACTCACATGGGCACTGGCACACATATTTACACACACTCACTGTAACACACATATACTCACTAACACACACGTACACATACACATTCATGTTAACACACAAACACATACACATTCATGATAACACACAGTTACATTTTCATGCTGACACAAGAACACTTTTACATTTATGCTAACTCACTAATACACACACTTCTGATAATACAGTGCACAAACACACACACACACATCGCATTATGTGATCCCGCTGCATTCCTGCCTCTATGGGATAGTTCAACGTTTTTCAAGGATCAGCCCTGTGTGAAGCCTTTGTGACTGTCCCAGAGGGAAATTGCACCCTGGCCAGCCCTTCCCTGAATTACATGTATCACAAATAACTATCCATCCTCAACACTGCAGCCCGATTATTTTTCTCTGCCGCCGTTCCTCATCCGATGCCAATCACTTCATTGGCTCCCCATTCCCTCCTTACATCTCTATCCTCCCATCCAAATAACCCCTACCTGCCCCCTTTGCTCCTCTCACGACCTACGGCTATCTTCTACTGTTGTTATCTCTTCCCACTCCGGTATTCACCCCTCCTGTGAAATTCTCTTCCCTGTTCCCTCAGACGTTCTGCCTCGTACGCAACTTTAAAAACCTCTCTGAAAACCCACCTGTTCAGGGAAGCGTACGGCATTCCTTCCCAGTACTCCCAACCATCATCATAATCAAGCAATCTAAATAATCAGCAGTTTCAACACATCATCGGAACCAGATCAACTCATCCCCATCCAAGCAATTCTCTCCTATTGTCTCACTTCCCCCTCAATCACCGACTGGATTGTAAGCTTGCAAGAGGAGGGCCCTCTTCTCCTTTGCACCAGTTTGTTATTGTATGTGTTGCTAAATTGTTCTTCTGATTGTCACAGCACTGCGGAATCTGCCGGTGCATTATAAATAAATGTAATGTAATGTAACTAAGAAAATTAAAGCCTGCCTCTTTTAATGGAGTAGACTCCATCAAAACACTAACCCAACATTTACAGAGGCCCAGAGTACAATGGGCCGCGCTATACCTGCTCTCAAAAAAGGGCATCTTGAATACTTTCTTGCTAAACTGTATGCTGGTCATGTGTTGAGCCTGGACTACAAACAATCTAAACATATGATTGTTTAAAAAGATAACTTGATAAAGACCTCATCGTGAGGTCGAAACGTTGTTGTCCTTCTCCTTCAATAAATCTGCCTGATGGAACCCTTGAGTGCCTGGAGCCTTTTTCTATTTTGATTTACTGGGGAGCTGGCCCTTCCTGGCACAGCTAAGCACCTGAGTTCCTGTGGGGTGTGTGTGCAGATTCCTGATTCTGGTGACTAGTGTATTCAAATAGACTTATCTTTAATTTTGTGTTAACAAAGCTCTCGTAATAATATTTACTTAAATAAGCTTTACCGCAATTTTTGACAAAAATAAGCACTAGTTTGATCATAAAAGTATCATAAAAACTAAAATGGAACATAACAATTTTGACTCTTACCAGTGCATTCACATCCTCTGTTTTATAGATCAGCATACGTATCTCATCAGGGTCTCCACTGAAAATTGCTTGAAGTAGTGGTGGCTAGAAATAAAAAATGTTAAGTTAATAAAAAATTTGATTTGCAAAATCAAGACTGCAAACTAGCTTGGTTTTAAACAAACAATATCAATGAAAGAAAAATAAATAGTTTTCCACCAAAAAAAGATACTGTAATCTTGGAAATGCATTTCAAGGCATCATCATGTGATGTAAATAAACTGCTGCCTATAAACTGCTGCCTATACTACTGGGGCAACCACTGACTTCTTGCTGCAAATTTTTTTTTTAGCCTAGTTATATATAGTTTATTTTTAGTTTCTATTTATTATTGCTTTTCCTTCTTTATTTTTCCTTTTTTAATATAAAAGGTGTTTGCAACTTTACATCTTACCAGCAGTGGTAGAGCCACTTTCCAAATGGGACTAAAGAACGTTCCTAGCTAATTACCGTATTTGCTCGATTATAAGACGACCCTGATTATAAGACGACCCCCCAAAATCTGAATATTAACTTAGGAAAAAAAGAAAAAGCCTGAATATAAGACGACCCCAAAGGAAAAAAGTTTTACCAGTAAATGTTAATTCATGTAAACTATTTTTTTAATAAAAGCTATGATTGAGAAAAATATTTTTTTTGTTTTTATTTCTTGTATTTTCCAACCTGTCCCCCAGTTAGGCACATCTGCCCCCAGGCTTGCCACCCCAATATGGCACTGTGGCCCATGATATGCCTTTTAACCCTCTATATGCCACTGTGCCCCATGGTATGCCTTTTGACCCCCTATGTGCCACTCTGCCTCCAGAAATGCCTTATACCCCTATCTCCCATTCTGGCATTTAGGGGGTTAAAATGCATATTATGGGGCAGAGTGGCATATAGGGGGGTATAAGGCATTTCAGAAGGCAGAGTGGCATTAAGGGAGTTAAAAGGCATTGTATAGAGCACTCTGCCTCCAGAAATGCCTTATACCCCTATATGCCACTCTGGCATTTAGGGGGTTAAAAGGCATATTATAGGGCAGAGTGGCATATAGGGAGGTAAAAGGCATTTCAGGAGGCAGAGTGCTCTATTAAATGCCCCCTTAACGCCACTCCAGAAATGCCCTATGGCCCCATTTAACACACACACACACCCTATACCCCCATTTAACTAACACACACACACTCTCTCCCCCCCCCTTCCCCCTCTCTCACCCCTCTCTCCCCTCTCAGCCCTCTCTTACCGGTGCTTCCAGCCGGGGCGGTGGGTTGACGTCGCCTTCCGCTGCAGCCGGAAGGAGGTGGAGTTGGCAGCGGGGGTTTGTATGCGTCCGTCGCGTATACTTTCCCCGGCTGTCAGAGATCAGAGTTCCCCGCACCGGTGCGGGGGATCTGGATCTTAGTCTCCTAATCAGACCTCTATTTGAGGTCTGATTAGAAGACGACCCCGATTAGAAGACGAGGGGTATTTTTCAGAGCATTTGCTCTGAAAAAAACCTCGTCTTATAATCGAGCAAATACGGTATATCAGGGGCTGTCGCCTCAGGGAATGTGAGATGGAGAACAAGCATTATACTGTTATTAAAATATTAGAATAACAACAATGGAGTTTCTCTATCATAAATTACATAAAATTGATGTAGAGTCATATAAGCTTCTGGGACCTTAGAAGTCTCTTCTTCTGTATAATTAATAAAGACCTTACAGTAACACTGAGGCTGAAAGACCAACAACACAATAATTGCATGGTTCTGCTCTACAATATAAAGGAAAACAGAGCTTAATGTATACTTATTTTAATACAGAATGCTCACCTTAAATGAAAAAAAATGTCTTACTATCTACCACCTTGCAATAAGGCATCTGGGTTATTTATATTGATGAAGGCACTGAAAGATGTGTTAAACCCTGCCCTTTTAGGATATCACTAAACACTTTTCAGAATTTTTTTTAAGAACACTAACATAGGAAAATGAATAGTCAACTAAATACAGGAATACAGGAAGCAGGAGATCCCTGCTAAGGAGATCCCTGCTAAAGACATTTGGCATCATAAGGAAGAGGGGGAGCAGTGGTGTGAAGGTACTATAATATCATGTTTCACATTATTTCTGCATCTGTATTAATTTTTAAAAAAACATATTACACCGATTATATTACCTATATAGTGTTTTAGACTCAAAATATATATTAAATAATCTGTTCATAAAAACAGCAAGCAAAACCAAATATAATCATCTATAAGAGTGCCTGCTTAAATGACCATCTGCTCACACTACCACATGTAGACAAACTGAAATATTAAACATAGTAATATTTTATTTCATCCAACAGGCACCTCTTTTTAATTTAACTTCCTGCTGTGTGAGGAGAGCTGGCACTTTCTGGACCGGGGAGCAGGTATAGTCAAGTGCCCATACACAGCCTCACACATACACACTCAAGCTAACATACATTCAAAACACGCTTACACATGCTCACTAACACACACATACACATTCAAGCTAATACACACTTACACATTGTCACGCCCCATCCAGGCTGCGGAGCTGCATATCTCTGGTTTCCCCTGTTTCGCTATAGTTCCCCTGTTTCGCTACAATCCATTCCTGGATTTCCTTCTGCTCTGTCCTGATCTTCTGATTCCTAGATTCCAGTCCTGCCCTTAATTTCAGCTTCTGTTCCCTTTATAAGGTGTGCCCCACCCATTATGTTTGTCTCAGTCTGCAGGTATTTCTTTTTCTGATATGTGTTTAGATTCAATGTTTAGTTTGTTTATTAGTAATTCAGTAGGCAGGGTTTAGCGTTAGGACCCATCGATATATTGGAGTACTTTGGTGCAGTGGTAGGCTAAGCATGCTTTGGCCATATTATGTGATGGAATCTCCAGTCTTGTTATCTTAGAAAGGGGTTCTATTCCTGTCATCCTCTAGTCTATTCTGTTTAGTCCTGTTATTTCTGTATAGTCTTGTCATGTGTAACCTGGTCAGTTCTGTCAGCCCTGCTGTCCTATCTTGAGCCACGGGAGAGGGGTGTCCTGTCCTGAGCCCCGGCAGAGGGGTGTCCTGTCCTGAGCCCCGGCAGAGGGGTGTCCTGTCCTGAGCCCCTTTTTTCTACTTATTTGGCTCTGTCCTGCCTTTTCTGTCCGTAGCAGAGATCTCTATATCCTGTTATCTGTACCGGACACCTCCTACTGCTATTTCAGCTTCCTGGCATGTGGCCACACAATCCTGATGGCCCAACACTCAGGGAAGTGTGGTTACCCTGCACCAGGACCTGACACTCCGCTACTGCACGGTGACTCCTGGAATTCCATAATTGGGCACTGTGGGTCATTACAGTCGTCTGTATAGACCCCATTCATGCCAAACATACAGTCATGCTCACACACGCGCAATTATACATACACATTCATGCTAACACACACTCCCTCTCCAACACACTTAGACATACATATTCATGCTAACACATACCGTATTTGCTCGATTATAAGACAAGGTTTTTTTCAGAGCAAATGCTCTGAAAAATACCCCTCGTCTTCTAATCGGGGTCGTCTTCTAATCAGACCTCAGAACTCTGAACTCTGATCTCTGACAGCCGGGGAAAGTATACGCGACGGACGCATACAAACCCCCGTTGCCAACTCCACCTCCTTCCGGCTGCAGCAGAAGGTGACGTCAACCCGCTGCCCTGGCTGGAAGCACCGGTAAGAGAGGGCTGAGAGGGGAGAGAGGGGGTGAGAGAGGGGGGAGAGAGAGAGTGTGTGTGTGTGTTAGTTAAATGGGGGTATAGGGCATTTCTGGAGTGGCGTTAAGGGGGCATTTAATAGAGCACTCTGCCTCCTGAAATGCCTTATACCTCCCTATATGCCACTCTGCCCCATAATATGCCTTTTAACCCCCTAAATGCCAGAGTGGCATATAGGGGTATAAGGCATTTCTGGAGGCAGAGTGCTCTATACAATGCCTTTTAACTCCCTTAATGCCACTCTGCCTCCTGAAGTGCCTTATACCTCCCTATATGCCACTCTGCCCCATAATATGCATTTTAACCCCCTAAATGCCAGAATGGGAGATAGGGGTATAAGGCATTTCTGGAGGCAGAGTGGCACATAGGGGGTCAAAAGGCATACCATGGGGCACAGTGGCATATAGAGGGTTAAAAGGCATATCATGGGCCACAGTGCCATATTGGAGTGGCAAGAGTGGGGGCAGATGTGCGTAACTGGGGGACAGGTTGGAAAATACAAGAAATAAAAACAAAAAAAATATTTTTCTCAATCATAGCTTTTATTTAAAAAAATAGTTTACATGAATTAACATTTACTGGTAAAACTTTTTTCCTTTGGGGTCGTCTTATATTCAGGCCTTTTCTTTTTTTCCTAAGTTAATATTCAGATTTTGGGGGGTCGTCTTATAATCAGGGTCGTCTTATAATCGAGCAAATACGGTATATTTATCCATACACTCTCACTCTAACAAACATATATATATACTAAGTTTCTCCCTTGTCCTCTTGCTCACCCTCTCTCACCCCCTTACTGCAGTTGCAGACCTTGGGACTAGCCCATCTGCCCCCAAGCTAGCGTGCCCCTGGCTGTGTCTTAATTGCTCTAAATAAAACAGTATGTATCAAAATTGTCATTTTATAATAGCTTATGAAAAATATTCACATACATTGTCATTCATACCATTATATACACCATAAACACAGCCTTTTTTGAGCTTTGGTGATCTAAGAGGTAATAGTGGGGGTAGATGACAGAAATATAACCTGTAATATATAACTGTTAGACCACATGTATTAAATGCATTCCTCACAAACGAAAAGCAGAAATGTCATGTGTCTATTCTGCAATACCACATCCTCTAGCATCTAGCATTTCCCCATTTGATCCTCTGTCCAGATCAGATGTTCACTTGATGTACATAAAATGAAACACCTGATGAAAGTCTTTTGAATTTATGTGACTGTAGGCAATTCCCTAAAGACATTGCCAAATAGGGGGGTATAAGACATTTCTGGAGAGTGGCATATAGGGGGTTAAAAGATATATCATGGGGCAGAGTGGCATAAAGGAGGGTATAAGGCATATCAGGGAGGCAGATTGGCATATAGGGGGTATAAGACATTTCTGGGGGCAGAGTGGCAAGCCTGGGGGCAGATGTGCATAACTTGAGGGGGGCAGGTTGGCAAATAAAAGGAAATAAAAACAAAAAAATATATTTTTCTCAATCATAGCTTTTATTAAATATGAAAAAATAGTTTACATGAATTAATATTTACTAGTAAAACTTTTTCCCCATAGGGTCATCTTATATTCAGGCTTTTTCTTTTTTTCCTAAATTAATATTCAGATTATAATCAAGCAAATACGGTATTTGGGTGTCTGTGTGTTGCCTGTCCTGGTGTGCGTTTGGGTGTGTCGGTGTGGTAGATCCTGTCCTGGTGTGTATTTGGGTGTGTTCGTGTGGCAGAGCCTGTCCTGGTGTGTGTGTTTTGGTGTCTGTGAGGTAGAGCCTTTCCTGGTGTGTGTGTCTGGGTGCCGGTATGGCAGGGCCTGTCCTGGTATGTGTGTGTTTGGGTGTGTCTGTGTGGTAGAGCCTGTCCTGGTATGTGTGTGTTTGGGTGTCGGTGTGGCAGAGCCTGTCCTGGTGTGTGTGTATGGGCGTCGTTGTGTGTAGTCACTTCAGAGGACAAAACTTTCTAGGCCCAGAAATCAGTGAGAGAAAAAGTAAAGGTATTGTGTTATTTACTCTTATTTCAATCTGCATATTTTATCACAAATGATTAATCGCAGAAACTTGAATGGTGGTTGGGATCTTCAGAGTGAAACCCAATTTGGTTTCATTATTCCCACTGGTTTCACAGTCCTCCCCCCTTATACATTTTTGCATAAACATACTGGCAGACCACTTTGCACCATGAACTGTGTGCATTTAAAAAAATAATAATAATAATGTATCTGGGATGAGGTATTCATTTAATGATGCAGTGCTAGAACAGTTGTGGTGGTATTAATAGCCAAAAGTTTCTTATAAGAATAACGTGAAGAATAATGTGATTACTGATTTATTCCACTGAATAAAATGGAACTTTTTCATCTAAAAATGTTTGCAGTAGCAAATGTTTTGATTCCATTATGTTTAAATGTATTTAATTTATTTGGGCCTTTTAACACTTTTGCTTTCTGGCATTTTAATACAAATAATGTGTAAAAAATAATGTGTTCTAGTTATTTGTATGGCAAATAGTGTGACTCGGGTATGTAAGGGTATGTATGTGTGGGTATAAGAGCTCGACCGCGAGATAAACTATATGGGGCTGGTCTTCAAATGTTTTCAGGGCTGCTTTTCATTCCCAGTCCAGCCCTGTGTCCGCTTATGACGTTGGAGTGTCAAAGGTGAGCCTAGGGTTAGTGGCGCCTAGGAGATAAAAATGATGAGCAAGAGAGAAAATGTGTGTGTGTACATGTAAGAGAGTACGGTGTTAGAGCAAGTGGATATTAAATTGAGTGTTAGCATGCATGTGTGTTAGTTATGGGGGGCACTGAAGAAATGCTGCACCCAGATGCTACTAACTCTAGGGTCAGCCCTGCATGTGCACAAGTAGGACATCTAAGTACTTCCAAGCAGAATACAAATAAAATTATAAATAAAACAAAGTAAGAAACAGTTCATTTTTAGCATTATGACAAAAACATAACACATTTGGCTAGTTTTCTACACAGTTTAGTTTCAATTTGCTTCAGAGTATGACAACATTATTCAAGGCAGACTTATGGAGGAAAATACTTCATCTTTTGCCTCATCCAACAAACTGTAGTGTTGGAAAAGTTTGGTTTCTAGTCCTACAAGCTCCAGTGAGGTAGAAATGTATATTAAGCTATTAAAGAATAACCCCAAACATTGCCTTAGGCAATATTTAGCTGAGATCACAGATAGTAGACACAAAGGGAAATCCAACATCAGGGTCATCTCTGCTTCACCACTTCTTTACTTTTTATGACAACCTGGTAAATGTTGCAGAACATCACTGCCTTTTTCGCTAACACAGGTAGAACTTCACATCATGCCTAACAGTGCAGGGGACACCAATGATTACGCAGGGAATCTCAAAATACATAACTCTGACAGCTAGTCAAAGAGAGTGTGACCAGGTATATGTCACCATAAATCAGCCCTCAGATTAGCAGTTTGCAGTGATGAGACCGAGTTGGCAGAACAATTTGCATCTCTTTCATTCAACTATTTTCTGGAAAACTCAACTTGTAGTGAACAGACCCCTGGGGCTCTACATAACAGAGCTCTTTATTGTTGAGATAAATGTTCTCACATCAGAACAATCTGACCCTTTGAGAGCAAGATGTGTTGCTTTAGCATTTGTGGGTTAAAGTGTTTCCATTTTTGCTATCCTTTTAACACAAAAAATGCTGGATAAATACATTAAACATAAAATGCATTTTGAAGAACAAAGATAACTCTCTGATCAGACACAGGCCTAAAACCTGAGTTGTAAAAACAAAAAATGGACAATTCTAACACAACTAACTAAATTACAAAGAAATACATTTAGGAAAAATACACTTCAACACATTAACTGAATACAAGCATAATTAATTAATGTGAAGGGACAGTCTTCTGCTTCAAACAGCATCTAACAATAAAAGCATATTGAAATACTAAGTACGTCATTATTCATTAATTCATTAACAAGAACCTTGTTAAGATCCCTCCACCTTACTTCACCATTGGGATTATGTTTTCATGTAGGTATGCGGTGCTCTTTTTACCTCATTAAGCATTCTGCCTGTGGAGTCATCTTGGTTGGTTGCCCACTGCTAGGGAGAGTGGCCACAGTACTAAATCTCAATTTATAAACAATTTGTCTAACTGTGGACTGGTGAATATGTAAACTCTTAGAGATTACTTTCTAACACTTTCCAGCTTTATTCAAATAAACAATTCTTGATTGTAGGTCTTCTGAGATTTATTTTTCGTGAAGCATGGTTCACATCAGCAGATGCGTCTTGAGAATTGAAAATGTAAAATGTTTGAATATTTGTAAGTAGCTCTAAACCTCCAATCCGGTTTTATTGATTGGTCTTCAGGTTTCCTAACAACTGACTCCAATTAGCTTTTGTTGAAGTGATTAGCCTAGGGTTTTGCATACTTTTTCCAACCCACACTATGAATGTTTGAATGTATTTACTACTGACAAGAACAACACAATAATTTGTGTGTTATAAGTTAAAACATATTTTAAGGCAAATTTATACATAAATGCTGGTAATTCCAAAGGGTTCATTTCTTTTAATTCCAACACATTACAGGTAAAAGAAGCAGGAAGTATACAGTGGCGGAGCCAAAACATAGTAAAGGAAGTATAATCAGAAATAAACTTGTTTTGACAGAAATATAAACATGTGGCATTCAATCAAAATAAATAATGTACCAACATATATAATAACCAAAATATATATGCTTTTACCATATGTATGAATCAATAAGATATGTAACATGGAAGAGTTACAGCACTGATATTCAATCACAACCCAGCAGTTGCATTAAAAAAATTATGACAGAAAAATGTTGATGGCAAAGAGGAAACATGAAATAAACAGGATGTGGGTTTAGAAAATGAGAGAGGAGTAAGATACGTTACTGAAGTAAGTATTACAAATGAGAAGCCAGGAGGAAGTAAAAAAAAAAAAAAAAGCACGGAAACCAAATTTTTGCAAAGACAAGATCAGCACGTAATTTTCTGCATATCTGCCATTTGAAAGCAATAATAGCATCCTAAATTATATGTAAGAACCCTAACTTCCTGTATAGCTACAATCAGTTTGATCGCACAGACAGAAAATTATGTGATGGAAATACAGATTATTAAATGTTTCAGAACATCCAACTAATAGTAAACCTAGAATGCAGCTTTGTAATAATACTTTCCTGTTATATGTTATTATTAAAAACAATTTATCTATGCAACAATACTAACACAATAACAATTATAATTGAGATTTCGGAGGCCAAAAAAAACTTTCATTGCTTCCAACAGTGACTCAAATACATCCTTGTATCCCACGTGATGCCTCCAAATTAATCGGGCCAAATATGACGCCAAATGATGTCGTGCTGTTCCTCTTAGTTGTTTGTTGCGCCATTTAGCCAATTCCCACATTCGCTCGACGCTCTAAGTGTGGAGGCCAGTGTGCGGATCAATGCAGTTGTAGAGGTTATTGACTTTAAAAATCTCAAATCTGGCCTTTTCCAATTTCTCACTCTTGTAGACACAAAAGCTATCTGAGTAAATGATAGAGCCCGTTTCGATAATATTCAAAATCATTAAGGTTGCTGCACTTCGGCCAAGAAGCACTTGAAAGCCTCGTGACAAATTCCTCCGAATACCCACTGCTGAGAAAAGACTTGTCCAGCATTGTTCTTACTCTTAGTGAACAAGCTATCATCGATTTTGCTAATTAATCCTTCACTTCCAATCTTCTGTTTTGGTAGTTCGATGAGGTAGTTAGCGCAGACGTCTCGCATGTAGTTGTTCCAATCGATAGTTGGGTTATTATTCATGCCCAATTCATCCTTGCACCACTTGATCGACATCAATTTCTACGCCAATTCGTAGAGGAAACAAATGGCTGTCACAAAGGGTAGACAACTATACGTGAACCAATTTCCGTTGCGGATGTTGACCTTCTTCCCCCAAGTAGACTTTCTACAATCCCAGAAAATACTCAAGCCAAAGTAGAGCTTCATTTTGTGACCTTTTTTCAGAGCCGGCCTTAAGTGTTCTGGCGCCCTGTGGGGACTACTCCTCTGGCACCCCCCCCATCCGTCTTCCCGCTCTGCCGCGGTGCACGCTTCACAGCTGAGGGCCAGAATAATTCCGGGGCTCAGCATGAAACGCCGGCACCGCGACGGAGTCACGGAGAGTGAGGGGCGCCGAGCGGTTGCTGAAAACTTCATGAGAGACCGCTTGGTGCCCCTGTCCGGGACTTAAATTAAAACACCGTTTTTTTTTTGTTTTAACTTTATTTAACATCCTCCGTGTTAAATAAAGTTAAAAAAAACTTTATTTAACATGGAGGATGTTAAATAAAGTTTTTAAAAAAAACAAACAAAAACCCCCCCGAAGTTTTAATTTAAGTCCCGGGCAGGCGCCCGGCCACACAGGTCGCACACCCCTAAGGCCAGCCCTGACCTTTTTGACGCAGTAGCCCAGCTTTCAGTACACCTTTCTCTTATAAGAACGGCACTGCTTCTTCTTCGGTACATGGTAGAGTGAAGATGTACATTTTCATTATATTAACAAAAACGTATCTACACATTTAAAAAAAACTGTCAAAACACATATTCAAACATAAAAAACAAGTATTTACACATATACAAAAAAAACAGATTCACATATTCAAAAAAAGTATTGGCTCAAACGTATTGGCTCTGTATAAGAAGAAGGTACCATTCTGTCTGTCTGTAAAAACTGTCGTCTCCATTTTAAAACATTGCCTGCATCTGTCCCTTACTAACACAGGATGCCTCCCACCTTGATTATTGTAACTCTGTCTTAGCTGGTCTCCCTCATACCCGTCTCACCCCTCTACAATCCACAATGAATGTTGCTCCCATCACTTTACTAACACCTCTTCCCCTCTGTCAGTCTCTTCACTGGGATTCATTTTAAAATCCGGACTTACTTTTAAAGCCCTTCCTACATCTCATCGCTCATTTCTAAATACACTCCTAACCGGTCTCTCCCCTTATCCAATGATCTCCTTCTATCCTCTAGTTCTCATGCGCGCTTACAAGATTTCCCAAGAGCTGCCCCTGTCATCTGGAATGGCCTCCCCTGGTCTATCCATCTTTTCCCTGCATTCGGTTGTTCAAAAAAATCACTCAAGACTCATTTCTTTAAGGACGCTTACAACATTGTACATTAACGTCCTCCCGTATCCCTATGAGCAGGGCCCTCCTCACCTGTTGTTTCTGTAAGTCAAATTGTTATGTTGTATACTACGTGCTATGTCCTGTCTACCCATTGTATAGCGCTACGGAATTTGATGTCGCTATAAAAACAATAAATAATAATAAATTAAACTAAAATATTTAATCAAAACCTATATCACCCATGTGAAAAACGAATTGCTTCCTAAATCTCATAATTGGTTGTGCCGCCCTTGGCGGCAACACCTGTAATCAAACTTTTGTGATAACTGGCAATTTTTACATCGCCGCTCATCTTGGCAGAATTTTTTAATTAAGCCACATTAGAGGGTTTTTGAGGATGAATTGCCTTTTTAGGGTCATGGCACGGTATCTGATTGAGATGCTCTGCCATGACCCTAAAAAGGCATATGGGACTTTGACCAGGCTACTCCAAAACCTTCATTTTCTTTCTTTTGAGCCATTCTGAGGTGGACTTTTTTGTGTGCTTCGGATCCTGGCCAGACATTCTCTTTCAGGATTTTCGGGAGGAGAGCAGAATTCATGGTTCCCTCAATTATGGCAAGTTGCCCAGGTCCTGAAGAAGCAAAGCAGCCCCAGACCGTCACACTACCACCACCGTGTTTGACTTTTGATATGATGCTCTTAATTGTGGAATGCTGTGTTAGCTTTTTGCCAGACGTAACAGGACACATGTTCCACTTTTGACTCTTCAGTCTACAGAATATTATCCCAAAAGTCTTGGGGGTCATCAAGACGGTTTAGGCAACTGCATTATGAGCCTCAAAATGGCTTTGTAACTCTTTCCAGACTGATAGATGCCACTGAGTTTATTTCACATCTGTTCTTGTATTTCTTTAGATCACGGCATCATGTGCTGCTTTTTGAGACCTTGTTTACCTGAAATTTGCAGCCCTGGCTAAAGTCTTCCTCCTGGACATAAATTCAAAGATATAAGACATGGCGACAAGGTGACGTGTAATTGTATTTAATCCGACTGCATTTTGTCATATCTCATAAAGCTTTGCTTTTATCTACCACATACATAATCACGGTTTAACCTGGATTATCTTACTTAGAAGGTATTCTACTCAGGCTTGTGTATGTGATTTTCACACATGCCAAACAAGTGAAATATACAACGCACATGAATGAAAGTACTTTTACTTCCAAGCTTCTAATACGTATCGATACAAGTGGAATATATTCATTCAGCAAAACTGGGACTTGATTAACATTCCATTCTTTTTATGATCGGTTCAACATTTACATTTGAAACACTGTTAGTTACTCTGGTTAAAAAAGACACAAAGTCCATCGACATATATGTTGCCAAAGAAGGCAAAGGGGTAAAATTGTCCTTCTTGACTTCAAATGGAACCATAGTTTCCATATGAACATTACATAAGATAAAGTTCAATTGTTATTGCCCTAAACGCTTGTGTTTGCTACAAAGGCATCCAACCTTTTTTTAATTATTAATTGAATCAGCCACATCCACTTAAGTTAGCAGTTCATTTCACATCTTAAACTTCCCTGACTGACTTTGCTTCACATGACACATGTTTCCTCTAACCAATATTGTCTGCAACCTTCTAACAATCAAAAATCCCCAGAGAAGTCTTCGTATTGTACTGGAACATAACTGAATATGCTAACCATATACCCATGTAGGTGTCTTTTCTCCAAAGGAAAAAAGTCAAATTTTAAAAGTCTGTCTTCATATTGACACATTCAATTTCCCCAATTTATTTGTTGCCCACCTGTGAACTTTTTCAAGTTCATTTATATCATTTTATGAACCTTAATTGTACTCAAGAGAGTTTTGTTCAGCTCGGGGACGAGACTGTACAGGTTCTCTAAGTGAAAACAAAAGTAAAACAAAATCAGACCCTTACCTTTAAATAGTGATTGCTACATGGAAAACATACCCTAATAAGGCTGCCTGCCACCAGAATAACAGTTGGGTATATCAAAAAGAGTAACAGCAGGTTGCTGGCTGATCCATTGTGATATCAGCTGGTTAACATGCTGAAAAAATTTTTGTTACCTGCTAACATACAAGGATCAGTAATTCTGATGTCACATGTGAGTCCCACTGTAAGCCCCTCAAAAAAGAAATTATGCATACCCGGTGCCATTGATTTTTTTTTATGAATAAAAAAAGTGGAATAGGCTGATGCCTATCTACGTTGTCAGGTAAAGTTACTGTGTACTGCACAGTTTTAAAGGTCCTCAACAGTTATCGCAGAACGCTTTGGTGCTTACCATTCAGTATTTCATATTTCAGATGCCTCATCTACATTACCTTGGATGCAGTCACTTAGAAAAGTTGCGAATGTTATAAACACAAAACACATATAAAAATGTGAAACCCATTAGCTTTTTACATATGCATATTACTTTGTTTGTTTAATTGAACTTTAAATACTATTTACTTTTTTGTCGTGTTGGCCCAAACTATTAATTGAGGAGATGTAGCAATAAGTTAGAGAAATATTAAAGGACAGGAAACACTCCACATATAATGTTATTCCATAGAGCCAATTATCTGGCAGAGAGATTTTACTATTTTGGGACATATTTAATGATAAGCAGGATTATGAACCTCTGGGAAATGATCCAACAAGGAAATTATTCCACAAGTGTGCTGTTCACAGCAAGGCTACAACACAAAATTCTGGGGACTTGCAAACCTCGTTTTGTGCATTCTTCCTTAATTTAAGTACACCTATTGTTAGAATGTAAGCACATAAGCCCATCATTCTTGCTAGGACTTACAAAGATTGCAAGCTCATGGGCAGGGTCTTTAACTCCTATCAAATCTATATCTGTAAGTGCATTTTTGTTATGTACTTGTTACATCACCTTACTTACATTGTACACCGCTGCCTAGTATGTTAGGTAATGCACTACCACCATTAGGTGACATCAAGAATTGTTTGGGTTCCTACTCTTGTGTGCAAGGAACCCTTTTTCCCAATACCACAAAAGAAGTTAACCCAGGTTATGTTATTAAACACGTTGCATTGATTTCAGCACATATAGAAGCTCTTTGTAGCAATGAAACAACTAGGGAGGTCTTTATGCCTTCAGGGAAACAACGGGTAATACCACGTGCAGCTTGTATAGCCTGTGAATATGGCAATAGATTGGCAATAGATTTCCAATTCCACATGCCCTGTATGAATAATAATCAATTTTTGAGGTTCATTAAAAAACCATCACAATTTGGATATTTAAAGAGTATTGTTGGGTGGAACATCAAACACATTTATGTACATTCCCTGACAAAATTCCCACAGAATCAACTCTGTTAAAAAAAAAGTTGCAGCGAAGAGATCATAAGTTATTTTTATTATTTTAATTCTACATTAAAAAACACCAATAGCATAGTCGCCGTTTGAATGTAGAGATAGATAAAGAATGGACTTAATAATGTATAATATACATAAGAAAATGTTCAGTAATATTCACTTAATCTCAAAGGTTGCACACATACACACACACATACAGATAAAAGATTTATAGAACATGCTACAGTCGGCGATGCCTGGGACATTGAGCATACACCCCTCAGGCATACCTTTTGGGTGACAGTAAATGAAGAGAGTTCTAGGAATGTTGACAATTTTCTTAGTAAATACATGTGTTGTATGATTCTATTTTTGTGTATGATTATCTGCTTATGGGTTGATATGTTTATTAGCTGATTCAGTGTATACTGGGTGCAAAGCCAAGTGATTATGAGAAACATAAACTGAGAAGAGTAAGAGCTCCACTGAGGTATGATATACTGGTTCTTGAGGAGGATTAAAACTATCCTAGTGTTATTTTACGGCTTTTGTTTTATAATGTATGTAAAATCTATCTTTTAATTTGAATGGAAGTAAAGAGATGGTTTAATGGTGTTAACAGCAGGAGTACTTTGTCTTTAGGGACAGTTTTTATTATTGCTTAAAGCCTAGGTAATAAAGATCATACTTTAGAACATACACTTCATGGAACATAAAATTAGGAGTCACATCATTCAATGTGGAAGATGCTCATAGATGTATAACAATTGTACATTTATTTTACCAGTCAGTGAATGCCCTCATTCATATTGTTCATGTAATTAAACATACAAACATGTTTAACTTATAGCTTATATATGTATTAATAATAATGTACACAAAAGAATCGTTAAGGGACACCCCAACTATCATACGCACTTAGATGGATATGACAGTTGTGTCAAATCCCTGTAGATAACCCATTGATTTCAGCTGAAGCATCTTCCTTCCAGCCACACGCCGCATGAAAGCTGGACCACAGAGACAGTGACATATGCTGGCCTAGGTTAGCAGGTTCAGTGGGTGCTAGTCCCCATACTAGCAAAACTAGTGGAGCAGACAAGGGAGATCTTTGATCTCTACTTTTTACTTTATGTAGTCTGTATCGGCTCAGCAAAGCCTCCATAGACTGCATTAAAAGTTGGAGAGAGGAGGCTGGGGATCACCCTAGTTTGGGCCTAGGACAGCCCCATAGGTAAATACAACACTGCACTGAGGGCCAGTATGTTATAACCATATCTGGGAACTTCTCGGCTCCGGCTACCCGGAGCCTTCCCTTGTGGGACGCGGCCAGGACTGCACACTGACGTCAGTGGGCGGTCCCACTGACGTTGGGGGAGTTCCACCAATGTCCCCATTTAATGGAAAAAATGGGTGGGGAGCGGGGCGTGTCAAGACCCTGCTCCTGCAACCCGGAAGATTCGTGTCTTGACCTGGAGAACCGGAGGAGCAGCGCTCACCCGGCAATCTCCGGGTTAAACCCGGAGAGTTCCCAGGTATGGCTCTATAACTTTGGTACTGCAGCTTTTTCTGAAGAAAACTTTCATGCAGTAAACAAATGCATAGAACTTTCAAAATACTTTAATATGCTTTCTTTATTAGTGGGGGTGCAAAGGTCACTGTAGTGTCCCTTTAAGGTTACATGATCATCAAGCTGTCCTGCTAGGTGCATACTGCATACCTGTCACAATTTAACTCTTTCAACACCAACATACATAATATAGCATAAAAGAAGACACCACTATGCTACTCCTACATTACATTTTATACCATTGAATTAGGAGTTATTATTATAAGGAATAACAACGGTAAGCAGCCCTTACGAAAAAATTACTGCAGTTTTTCTGAAGTAATACTGCAGTTTTTTGGACATGAAAAAACTGCAATACTGCACTTTTACTGCAGTATTACTGCACTTTTACTGCAGTTTTACTGCATTTGTACTTCACTGTACTGCAGTTTTACTGCAGTTATTTTTGTACGGAAGTACAAATGCAATAAAGCTGCAGTACATTGAAGTACAACTGTAGGTTTGCAGTATAAAAAAAAGTGCAGTAAATGTGCAGTAATCCCCCAATAAAACTGCAGTACAGTAAAGTACAAATGCAGTAAAACTGCAGTAAATGTGCAGTAAATCTGCAGTAAAAGTGCAGTATTGCAGTTTTTTCATGTCCAAAAAACTGCAGTATTACTTCAGAAAAACTGCAGTAATTTTTTTGTAAGGGAGACATCAAAACAAACATGAGGAGGCATAAAAGTACTCATGGTACTTACTATATAACATTGGCTGTAATGAGCAGCTGCTGTGGCAGCTAACGCCATTTCAAAGCTTTCTTGTGATTTTAGGCGCACAGTACTTACGATATAGAAACAATGCTCTCTGTGCTGTGATTTTGTATGTGCATTTGAACGGTTAGTGACTGCTTTTTGGATTTTTGGCCCAGGAGTTGAATTGCTTACTTGTGAGTATGAGTCATTGAATCCCTGGATTCTAAAATGTTAATGCTGGTACAAAGCTTTTAGTGCTAGTATTTACTGACCCACACTGGTTAAAAAAAACATGATTCCTAAGAAATGTAAAACTATGCCCTATGTATTTTTTGCTTTTAAATTATACTTAAATATACCCTACCCTGGCTGAAAACACTACACTTTTATATTTTTAAAAGAGTAGTCATGGCATTATACATTGTTGTTATACATTTTGCTTAGCAAAAAAACGCAGTTTCTCTATGCCCTGTCTATACCCTGTACATACACAATTCACCTCTTTATAGTTTAATTAATGAAATGTAACCTCTCAACAATGGGGTCCTCTTCTCTTTCTGTACTAGTATGTTTCATGTGCATTTATGTTCCTGTGAAGTTTGTATATCATTTTAATTTTATTGTTAATTTTGTATTCACTCTTAATATAATAGCCCTATGGACTCTGAAGAAGCTATATAATTACAGTGTGATAACAATCAATATTTTGGTCTAGTTCAACATAATTTAGGTACAACTGGTAAATAATATAAATACTATTAACATATATTGCCATAAGAAATGTCTGCGTTTTATATTCCACGAACAAACACTAAGTTCTTAGTAAAGGCCCATCTTTTTTTTAACCTATTTTTCTATTTTCCAAATAATTTTTTGTAGTCAATGTGCATCTCACATTTCAAGATATGTGGCAGTTTAGAATAGAGAAAATGCCAGCATATCAATAATGCTACGTAGGTATATTATTCAAAGTCAATAATGGACATGCACATCATGAGTCATAAATTGCAATATATCCGCACATCAGCATTAATGAATATACGTGTACCAAAATCTAAATATCAATCATGAGACCGTTTTAGCATAGACATTTATCAAGGCATTTATCAAGGCTTTTCACAAATTGAAAAGATTGAAACACTCTACAATTCTTTCTAAAAGTCTCTACAATTGTCAGGTGCATATATACAGAATATGGGTATAATATACACAAAATAATAAACTGGGGTGCGTAATATTAAATGAACGGAAAAATAAATACGAAATTGCATGGCTGATAATTTTCTTAAATTTCATAAAATTTTATTCCCAGATAAATACTTGAACTAATTATTATTAATAATTAATACTAATAATTATTATTATTTTATTTATATAGAGCCATAATATTCCATAGCAAAGTCAAATAGGCCTGGTGGCCCCCTAAAGCTCTAGGTGGGTTGTTTGCTAATGGATAGCAGTAACAGCACAGGGCTGGCTACTGTACCTGGAAGGTGGGCACATCAAATGACCCAGCATTAAGTGTACGGCCCTCAAAGGTCTTAATTTAGCACTGATATCAGGAGGTCAAAATGAAATGGATACAACCATATTATCCTTATTTTAAGAGATAATTTGAGTCTTTAGTGAAAGTAGATACCTTTCATAGGGCCAACACAGAAAATACATAGTTACAAATGCTTTAGAGGTTTCTTCTTCAAAAGAAACCTGAAAGAGTGAAAGGCTTGAATTGGGCCAACCACACAACTGTATAAGCTTAAGCAAAGTATAAGTAAATAGTAGATTCTAATTCCACAATAGCAGAGCCTGTGTCACCTTCTGTACCAGTATCTTATTGCCTAATACAATATTGTATTGTATTGTAAAAGTGCTACAAAATCTCCTGGCACGCTATAAATTACTAAAATGTCATGCATTATATTACTAAACATACTATAGACTAACTGAGGAGTAGGAACATATGGTAGGAGACACCTGGCAGGACAAGTTCCCTTTTGGATACTTATTAAACCAGGTTAGGGCATTCCATAGGATAGGGCAGCACTTGGGAAGTCTTGTATACAAGCTGGAGCAATAGGTAATTAAAGAAAGTACAGGTGAAGTCCTTCACATCAGATGTGAAGAGGTATCAAAAACATGTGTGTCAGTAGATGTAGGAAAGAGCATTGTAGGATCAAACTGAATCCTGAAGCATACAAGCAGTCACCGAAGAGTGTGGCAAACAGGAGAGGTGTTAATAAAGTGACTGGCAAGGCAGCAGCATTTATGATGGATTGTATTATGGGTGCAAGATAGATAAAACCGAGTTGCAAAAGTCAAGACAGGAGATGGCAGTCATCTTGTTTTAAGATGGAGGCAGCAGTAATGAATTAAAACATACTGAAGAGGTACTGAAGGTACTCCGGAATCAAATTTAAACTTCTGACACTGACCTACAGAGCCCTAAACAACTGTGCACCCTCTTATATCTATATTCTCCTATTCAAATGCACCCCTAGCCACCCTCTTTGTTCCTCTTACAACATGCGTCTCTTTTACAATCATTACTTCTTCTCACTCCTGTACTGAGGATTTCACTTGTGGTGTAACTCTTCTGTGAAGTTCCCTTCCCTGTTCGCGCAGACTTTCTCCCTCGTATGCAGCTTTCAAAAGCTCTCTGAAAGCCCACTTCTTCCCCAGAAGCGTACAACCTCCTAGCTCTCTCAAACATCATGCTAATCAAGCCATCTGAACAACCACCAATCTCTACACATCATCCGGACCCAATCAACTCATCCCCATCTAAGCAGTCTTCTCCTACTGTTTCACTTCCCCCTTGACCACCGACTAGATTGCAAGCTTGCAGGACCCTCTTTTCCTTTTGTACCAGATTTTGTGTGCATGACTTTAAATTATTCCACTGATTGTAACATCGCTACAGAATCTGTTGCCGACATATAAAGAAACGTAATCTAATGGAGGTAACAGGGATTTGTGGGTTTGTATAACATGAATTTCCAGTGCAGGTATTCCCCCACATGGTAAACTGAGATGTGGGAGAGGTAGTAGATTGCTGGAGAATTACTGGAGATCAAGAGAGCAAAGGATTGAAGGAATATGGGGCAGATTAGGAGACAAGCATAGAGAGGTGTTGGAGACTGAGCACAATCTACAGAAAATAGGGTCTAGACTGTGTGCATTCTCTTGAGTAGGCAATTAGTAAACTTTGTAAAACCAAAGAAGTAGGTAAAGGAGAGGTATTTAGAGGCCATGAAGCATAAACAGCGGTCAACGGGGTTACTAACATCACCAAGGATGAGAGAAGGCACCTCATAAAAGAGGAAGCGTGGAAGTATGGAGTTTTGCTAATAAGATTTTTGGTCATTTAGTACTGGAGTCTCCAAAGCTATTTATTATGCAGAAAATGGAAGGGTTGAAAATGTACATCAAATCTTCATTTCAAGGGTGCAAAACATTTGTATTTCATAAATGCACGTGTGTGTAATTTTCCTGACAATGTTCACATACTTAGTATTATAAAATCATTTTACTCCTGCTTCCCCTTTAAATTGTCTAGTAACCTGCCATATTCGCATTTGAATTATGGCGGTGCAAACCGTTATATTTGGAACAAAAACAATACCTTAGTTTTAGTAGCAAAAGCAATGAATATGTAACAAATGTAAGTTGATGCGTAACTTTGACCACATAAGCACATAACGGAATAAAAACCTTTAAACAGTCCCCAATATTTACTCAAACTAACCACTGGTTACCAAATATCATACCATATCTGCAACAAAGAGCAAGTAGCCCCCGATCACATTAAACTTTACCCCTCTGTACTTGAAAGTATTGCCTTAGGATTACTCTAGGTAGGACATGGTCATCCCTGAAGGTTGCAATACTATACGAACAGGCAGTGTTTTAATAACGTTGTTATCTGTAATTGGTCTCTTAGCAAACAAATATGTTGAGGAAACTCAAGGAGGGACATGCTTATTTTAATATACTTCAAAGCTGAAGTGAGGTGAAGCTCTACAGTTTAGCTCCTCAAACAGGATATTTCCCCACCCAATAAACCAAATGCAATTGGGCAAGAATGACATCTTACAGATGTAGCAAACGAATGTGATTATTAAAATAATGATATATATAGCCCAATATATAACATATATTTCCTACTAAACACAAGTAGCTGCAAATCCTTTTGGAACTTAAGGTGTTAAACTCGGTTGTACGAAGACCCTCTTGTACTTTGCAGCTTTCATAACTTCTCATACATGGCAATCCGTCTCACCATTTTCATTTTGAAAAACAAATCACCCTACCTGGTCTGTAAGTTTCATGACTGTCATTCTTGAAGCAGATTTGAGTTGCTCACATAAAGAATCCGGTCAGGAAATGACACCCAGAGTGAAGAACAGATAACAAAAATGTCTAACACAGACAATCTCTGCCACAGCTGCCTCCGACTGCAGCCTCAACAGCTGCCTCTCTCCCAAGACTGCTGATACAGGAAGTACCGAATACACTAACCCGGCTGCCGATGACATCATCACACATAAGCGACCTTCTTCTTTATCCTTTGACTTAACTTATAGATGCACCATCGCCATCTGTTGGGCGCACGGGGCATTGCAGCAAACTTATGAAGCTTTTAGCTTTCTTAGTTGTTTAATACTAACAAAAGACACTGAAACTGATACCAGAGTTGGGTTTTTAGTGCACAAACACAACACATACACATCCATGCTAACACACAAACACTTAAACACTAATGCTAACACACACTCCATCTCACACCACTTACACATACATACACACACACACACACACATTTATGCTAATACACCTACAAACCCATGCTAACACATACTCCATCTCACCACTTACACATACATGCTCATACACAAACACATCTATGCTAACAAACAGCTACAAACTCATGCGAACATACACCCAACTTCCCACCACTTATCATGCCCACATATACTTATACACTCATCCCCACATACATTAATACATGCAAACATACATACCCCCCCTTGTGACTCTTTTTGTGACACCATTTATACACTTATGAGGCTATTAGGAGCAGCTATTTTTATCAAGTGAGGAGATAACCACATATAAGATGATGTCTCCTAAACTTTTATTTTGGTTTTGAATTCAATCTCTATATCTCTACTGCTTCCGAGTTCTTTGTCCTGACTACAGAGACAGTTGGGATATCTGGGGTACTCCACTTTACCTCTATAGCCCTTCTGGTAGCTAGTACTATTCTAAACACCAATTTATTTTCATTTTCAGTGAGGGGGGCGGCCTTGATAGGAAATGAACTGGGTTCCAAGAGCTCTTGCGATTAATACATTTATTATGCCCCAGTCTGTTGGCTTAGATCACATAGAGGACTATTGCACTGGGGTCACGTACCATCTATGGAGGGTCTGAAAAGCTTCTTTCTTATGGCTTACAAACATAGATCCACCGGCCATAGTACTCCATATCTCTAGCCAGCCCTCAGACTCCAAAGTAACAACTAAGACTCTCTCTCCCATTTGGACATATATCAGAGGCGAGAGTCACCCACCGACTTGTATGGATATCTGTAATTTTTCCCCTTGTTTAGTGTAAGCATGTACTTTCTAGGAGCGTGAGTGGAGTCTGTTTTAATCTTCTGTTGTGCAACAAACACCCTCAATTGTAGGAAGTGAAAATATTCAAAGGTACATAACTCCTCGGGCCCTTCTATGTCGGTGAATTGTATGGGAGCATTCCACCTGAAAATATCACAGTATCTCAACAAGCCATAAGACTGTAGGTTCGTAAACGGTCTAGCTTCCATCCCAGGGGTAAAATACCTGTTTCTCTCGGACAAGGCGGGGCAAGAAGCAGACATAAGGTCCTTGACAGCCATATATATTGATTGAGTGTATCATATGAGAGAAGAGCATGATTTAAGGCAATCCATCGTTTGGTTCCCTTACAAACATGTAATTGCTGATTAAAGCAAGTTGTGTGGCTATGAAATGTTATGTTAATTTTGGTACTCCTAACTCTCTGTCTACCATTACTCCAGACAAGTCTATTTGTGACTGAAGCTGCTTGAAATCTGATTTACAGAGCGGGACAGGGATTGTCAGGAATAAGTAGAGAAATCTAAGCATATGATTCATTTTTATGGAGGCCAATTTGCCAGGCCAAGAGAGCCCATATTCACCCCATCTGTTTAAGTTTGCTTTCGCCCACAACAGCATTAGGGTGTAGTTTACTCATAAAGCCATGAAACATCCACAGAGATCGTAATCCTCAGATATGTGATAAATGAGCAAGGAAACTTAAGTTGCAATAGTTTAATATGGTGTTTAGGTAAATGTATACTTGGTTGCTCCTAAACCTAGAGAGTCCAGACCTTCAATACTGTGGAGAAGGAGGTGAGGGGCGATGATAATGTGAGCAGAAAGTCTTCAGCATATGCCACCACCTTGTACTTCTCTTCCACGATCACAATCACATTGCAGTAATGGCTCCAGACAGAGTGCAAATAGCAATGGGTACAAGGGGAAACCCTGTCTGGTCCCATTACATATGGGAAAAAAGGGAAGGAACGCACCTGGATCAGCAAATTGGTTAAAGAAGCAGTGATACAATGCACAGCGTTTAAATAATTAGCAGGAAAGCAGAAGTGTTCCAAAATGACGAGGAGAAACAGCCAACCCAGACGATTGAAAGCCCTTTTCGACATTTAGTGAAAGAATTTCTGATGGTACTACTTTATACCTCTGTGGAAACTATAATACTCGTAGATGTACAGACTTACTCTAAACTGCTTGTCTGGATTAGACAAAGCCCACCTGATCGGGGTGTACTATGGTACTATAGTATTTAAAGGGTTTGCATGCACTTTAGTGAAAATTGTCAGGTCAGAATTTAATAATGAAATAGGTCTATAATTACTAAAAGCTAAAGGGGTCTTCACTGTGTTATGAATAAGACACACGTTAGTTGATACCAAATCTCTAAGAAGCCTCCTCCTAGGTGTGTTGGAACATTGTCTGTAAATGAGGAACAAGGAAAGCTTTTGAAGGTTTGATAGTCTTAAGGACCACTTCTCTCTTCTCCAAAGAGAGATCAGAGTTGAGTAATTCTTGTGCATTCTTTGTTAAAGCAGGGAGATACATTTTTAAGTATCTATGGCCATCCTCAATGTGTTCTCAAGGTGCATATCTGGCAAGTGATTATAGAAAGCACAATAACTCTGGAATATTTCTGCAATTACCGTAGGGTTTGTGTGAATCTGCCCTGTTTTGTCCTCCATGCTAGCAATAGTGTTCACCTGTTTTCTATTCTTAAGTTTGCAGGCCAGGAGTGAATCTGATTTATTCACTTTCTCATAACAGAGCTGTTCACTCCAGAGCATCGCTTCTGAAGTGTCTGCACACATAAGTTCCCTGATATGCCCCGTGAGATCCCTCGGCAAAGTTTGTTACGTGTCTCTAACTGACACAAGGCTATGTAATTCAGAAATCTTTTTTTTTTTACGGTATGCGCCAATACTAAGAAATGTACTTCTAATATAAGATTTGCGGGCTTCCCATGGGACGATACCAAGTTTTTATTGAGTGTAAAATATTCCCCAAGGTCTTTGCAAAGGTCTTGTGCTGACTTTAGTATGTGCGATAAAGTGTTATTCAATATCCAGGTGCACCAGAACCCTGGATCAGGCATTGTAGGTTCATGCACATTCACTAAACATAATTTAGTAAGATCATAGATACCAGATAACAGTAATACCCAGGCCTGCGGGTCCGAATAGGAAGATTCTACCAGGAAGGGGCAACATTCCTTTTAATCAATATTGCGTCTCCGTTCTATTTAGTTTCATCATTAAAATTATAACAATTTGTGTACCTATTATCCCTCAGAAGTGGAGGGTTGCGTTTTGAGAAGTGTGTCTCCTGGAAGGCTTGGCTCATTTACCACTTCTAAGCTGTAACCTTTGTTTTGGGGGATTATTACATTCCTTGGCATTAACAGACACACATATTAAGATGGTGTTGAACATTGGTCACAGATACCAGCCTCAAGCCTAGCCACATCTTAATTAACAACTAATTTCCCATGTCTTTAAATTGACCTGTAGGTTTCTACAATTCTAGTGAAAACTAATTCTCTTTCTTGTCAGCTGGCAATCCCATTAAAATTTCTGTGTACTCATTTTTTTTTAAAAAAAATTGTTTTTAATACCACCACAAAATCAGGAACTGGAGGCAATAGGATAATAGTCAGGCAGGCCAAAGTCGGTAACACACAAGACAGAAGAGACACGGGGTAATCCAAAAACAGACAAGCCAGGTCAAAACCATAGAATCAAACAAAATCAAATATAGAGTTACTGGTGAAAGGGCTCTATCACAGGCAGTGGTTTGAGCACAAATGAGTGTTTAAAGATCTTCTGAGCATTTCTGCACCTCCAGGAGGCTGGTCAATTACTTTCTACGGTTAGCAGCGGGGGTTGTCTGCATTCATGGCGCAGACCTTCCCCGGCTGTCAGTGAGAATTCCCCGCACTGGAAGGCTCCTCACTGACAGCCGGGGAAGGTCTGCGCGATGGACCTCCTCCCGGCTGCAGCAGAAGTTGTCTACACGAATCGCTAGGCAGAGAGCGGAGGTGTCTGTCAGAGGTCTGATGGGGAGTGCATCGTGGAACTCCTGGATGGCATCAGAGCTCCCTATGCATAGAGGTAAGTTGAGAGGATAGCTCGCTCCCTGGTTCTCACAGCTTGGTGTACAGCGGGACCTGCGGGTGTGCAGGTGACAATATCATGGTGTTATTAAGGCTTTCCTTGATCCTTTTTGTAGAAGCTCACCTGGATCTGCCCTACATAACCCATTGTTAAGTTGGTGAAGTGAATTGTTTCAACTTAACACAACTTTTCTACAAACTTGAGAACTTGGGCCATTTGCTCATGTAGGACACTTGCTGACCGAACTACAAAGATCGACAGTTGGAGAAGATCTTGGACAGATGTACCCTTTTCACAGCTCTGCAGCAAGGCGTTAATTTACTAAAGATGTACACAGCTAGCTTTGAGATACTTGTATTAGGGATCGGACCCTGATGAAGGTCCAATTAGTCAGGTAACCCAAATAAATGGCTTGCCAACATTCTCACCAGGTCAGTACCACTGTATTTTGGGCCAATCATGGCTGACAAGACGCACCAGAGACAGAAAGGGTTGGAACTAGAGATGCAAAATTTCCAGGAATTTTGAAAATAACTGAAAAAAATTGAAATTTTCAGAAACATTGAAAAAAATGCACTAGTACACTAGTTTTACAAATTTAAAATTATGTTAAGAACATTTCAACTATACATGAGAACAGGTAACGCCCTTTTCCTTCAAATAAAACAAAATAAATGAAGAAACCATCAACACAAAAAAAACCCAAAAGATATCCTCCTACATGAATTAGACCGGGAGAGCAATTATAATCGCCCAATCAGCACCAATTGCAAATGAAAAAGTCAAGTAACTGCCATTATTTGTGCCAGTCGGTTGTTGACACATTGCATTTTTCATAAAAGTTTTCATGTAATATAGTTTGAATGCCATTTCATAAACATATTATTTATCATTGATATTCTATACTCCATTTTATTTCAATTTTTCCAGAAAAAAACATTGGCTTTGGAAAAAACGGAAAAAAACCTGTTACTTTCCCCATTTTTCAGTTTTTTTTCCAGACCTTCCCATCTCTGCTTGAAACTAGACTTGTGCGTTCGTATTTGGGTGAACATGAAAATGAACACAAATGTGTTCACCGAATAAACTAATAAAGAGGCTGATAAACGTACACGAAGATGAACAAGCAAAACATGGAGAATTTTCATGTTCTTCTTCGAAAATATCTTCTAGCTAATCTCGCTGGTCCTTTCCTCTCCATTCAAGTCACTGCCTCTAGTCTACCTGAAGTCTTCTCAGTATAGAAAGGATTAGCTGGAATCTGTAGGATCGCACCAGAAGTTAAAGGTCGGTAAGAGCGACTTTGTTGGTCGCCAGCAGGGGGGTGGTCTGGCATCAACCAATAAACAGAGACCTCAGAGCGGTTGTCCTGGGAGACCAATGGTTTTGGCAACTCTATTGGCGCCAAAGCTGCTGCTAACTGTTATGGTGTAAACCCCGTATCAACCCCTGCTAGAAAATAAAAAGAAAATGAATATGAAGAAAATATACAAAGGTTGAAGTTAAAATACATACAGTAGGTCACCTCTCTAGACTTGTGAAAAGGCATGTAAAGCTGCTAGCTGTCCCTGTGGTCACAGAGAAAAGGTGGGACCCAATAGATACTTGCCATGAGACTTTAATGTCTGCATTTTTAACTCTTGTTGAGAAGGTTACTGTTGATAATTAAACAAAAGTACCTAGAAGCCTTTGATACTGATAGAAACATGGGTACTAGATCACCAGTGTTATTTAGGAAGGAGGTCCTTTGAATAGTAAGTCTGATGAAGTCTATGTAAGGCAAATTCAGTCTGTTGAAGTTTGAGTCTGTGTATCTGATCCTTTATCGCTTGCAGTTTTTGATGCATCGATGGGGACCAGGAGGATTTATGCTTAAGTTCAAGCACCGTAAATTGGTCGGTGAGAGTGGAGAGAGATCTCATTCTGTCTTTTTTCTGTTGCTATTCTGATAAAGTGACCCATGATCGCCCAAGACCCATGACTTGTGGGCCAACCAGACTGTAGTAGGCTGTATTTCCAAAGTCTGATTTATCCTAAAATATTGCTTAAGAGAATCCTCATCCTCATCTCAGCACAGGTGGAGGGCTAATGGAATAGGCTTTCATTCAATCTACATGTTGGTGGAGGGATGTCACGGGTACCATGGGTGATAGACACCCACACTGGCGCATGGTCTGACCATAGTGTATTTCCAACGGAGGCTTTGCAAACAAGTTGGAAGGTCGACTTTTCTACCAAGATAAGGTCGATTCTAGAATAGCTAGCATGGGCATTAGAATAGAAGGTGTAGTCCCTATCCAGAGGGTGTAAAACTCTCCAGGTGTCATACACGCCAATCTGATGGAGAAGATGTTGGAAGTGAGTGCCTTCATGTATTTGGATGTCTAGCTGTGGTATCGGAACAAGGTTGAAATTTCCTCCAATGATCGTGCTACCTATTTGTACACGTTGAAATTTGAGAAGGACTTTTTCTAGGAATGACATCTGGTTAACATTAGGTGCACATAGAGTAAGCAAAGTAAACAGAGCACTATTGAGATCAGCTGTATTAAAAAGCGACCTTGTGTTTCTGAAAGCTTGGTGTGAAGTTAGATAGACTCCTCCTCGTACCTGAGATAGGGCAGGACTCAAAAACATTTAAAAGCCCATCCCCTCCTGATATCCCCAGTGAATAACAAAGACCACACAGGAAAACAAATTTATTATTATTGAAAAGGAAGAGAGGGAAAAACCGTGTCACCAGGGATCGGCAGGGAAAAGAAGCTCTCGGTAAGTAGAACTTACTGTTTCCCGCCCATCCCAAGTGACACTACAGATAGATATACCCAAGACGAAGGGTGGGAAAAAACATTTAGAGGAAAACACAGCCTCAAGGACCTTCTGACCGAAAAGCAAGCCCTCCTGTGAGGTGAACTGCAGTTAGGGTAATCAAACGAGCCCCCGTCCAGAAGGAGATCCTGAGAGCTATACGCAGAAGACGGGCTCCTGGTAACCCCTTGCTTGTTGATATATGCTATGACTGCCTGGTTGTTGGAGTGTAGCAGAATGTTCTTGCCCAACAGCAGTTTTTCCCAGTGATGCAGGGCTCTTTCCACCGCAAGCAACTCCAGGCAGTTGGAAGGAAGGAGTTGCACAGCTGGCAACAAAAGACCTTGAATGAATCTGTGTTGATATCAGGGCTGAAACAACTAATCGATAAAATCGATAATAATCGATAATGAAAATCGTTGTCAACGAATTTCATCATCGATTAATCGGATCGATTTTTATTGATTATAAAAAGAGGTTTTTTCAGAGCAAATGCTCTGAAAAACTCCTCTCCTTATATAATCCGATCTCAAACAGAGATCGGATTATAACACCGGAATCCAGATCCCCCGCTACGCTGCAGGGGACTTGGATTCCTCTCACTGTCGGCCGGTCTCTCACTTCCGTCTCTCTCCCCCTCCCATCTGCCTCCTCCCCCCTCCCATACATCACTCTGCCTCTCTACCCGGCACCGTTACTGACATGCACTTTCCCTGTAGCTTCATAGAAGCCTCAGTGTAAGTGAAGGGCAGTAACGGAGTCTGTCTGTGCGATGCAGACCCCCACCGGCTGACAGAGAATCAATCTCTCTGATAGCCGGTGAGGGTCTGCATCGCACAGACAGACTCCGTTACTGCCCTTCACTTACACTGTGGCTTCTATGAAGCTGCAATGAAAGTGCCTTCAGTAACGGAGCCGGGTAGAGAGGCAGAGCGGTGTATGGGAGGGGGGAGGAGTCAGAGGGGTGTATGGGAGCCACCCTCCAATACACCACTCGGGCTCCTCCCCCTCTCATACGCCACTCTGCCTCTCTACCCGGCTCCCTGGTGTCTTGTCAGAAACGGAGGTTCACAGGAGGCAGAGTGAAGTATGGGAGGGGGGAGGAGGCAAAGTGATGTATGGGAGGGGGAGGAGCCAACGTGATGTATGGGAGGGGAGGAGCCAGAGTGGTGTATGGGAGGAGGCAGAGTGGAGTATGGGAGGGGGAGGAGCCAAAGTGATGTATGGGCGGGGGAGGAGGCAGAGTGGTGTATGGGAGGGGGGAGGAGGCAGAGTGGAGTATGAGAGGGGGGAGGAGCCAGAGTGGTCTATGGGAGGGGGAGGAGCCAGAGTGGTGTATGGGAGGGGAGGAACCAGAGTGGTGTATGGGAGGGGGAGGAGCCAGAGTGGTGTATGGGAGGGGGAGGAGCCAGAGTGGTGTATGGGTGAGTTATAGTGGTGTATGGGGGGTATTATGAATTTTTAGGGCATATAGGGGGTATAAGGCATATGGATATTAGGCATATCAGGGGGGCATAAACATATCTGGGGGTAAAAGGTATATCAGGGGGCTCAGTGGCATATAGGGGGTATCAGGGGGGCATAAAACAAATCTGGGGCTAAAAGGTATATCGGGGGCTCAGTTGCATATCACTGGCATATAAGGAGTATAAGGCATATCAGGGGGCACAGTGGAATCTGGCATATAAGAGGTATAAGGCATATATGGGGGCAGAGTGGCAAGCTGGGGGTCAGATGTGCATAACTGGGGGCAGTTTGGTAAATAAAAAAATTTAAACAAGGCTTTTTTCTCAGTTTTTACTAAATATGAAAAATAGTTAACATATGAATTAATATTTACTAATAACTTTGTATTAAAACCTAGTTTGAGAAGCACTGTGTTTGGGTTCTTGTAGCTTTTATTATTATGTCAGTAAAATAAGAAGGCCATTGCAATAAAGAGATGAAAGTGTAAATTGTACGTTTTTTATTGCAATTTTTCTTCAATTTAAAATAATGTATTTTTTTATCCGATTAATCGATTAATCGACAAAATAATCGGCCAACTAATCGATTATTAAAATAATCGTTAGTTGCAGCCCTAGTTGATATATTGCTCCCCATCCTCTGATGGTCGTGTCAGTGGAGAGGAGCTCCTTGGCTGATACGGACCAACTTTTCCCTGCAGCTAGGGTTTCCCTTTGAAGCCACCAAGTGAGAGACATTCTGACATGAGGAGGGAGACGGACGAGTCTGCCCAGGGTAAACAGGCTTCCCACTAAATGATGAAGGAGAAAAGTTCTGACGAAGCGGTAAATTTATACCTGAAGTACGTGTGAAAAAAATACAAGAAAAATTTACTACCATAAAATTTCACAGAGGCTGGTGGTAAAATTAGTGCATGGAAAGGGTTAAAATACCAGCATTTCAAATACCTTGGGGTGTCTAGTTTTTAAAAATATATGATTTGATGGGGTAAATTGCATTGGCCCGCTTCAAAGATACCCGAAATGGCACATGGGGGGAAGAATTACCAGATTTGGGAAAAAAAAGATTTTGAAATAGCAAAACGCTACCTGTACTTATTGCCCCATAACGTGCAGAAAAAAGCAAAAAAACATAAAAACATTGGGTATTTCTAAACTCAAGAAAAATAGTAGAATCTATTTAGCAGGTTTTTTTCATTCGTTTTTGCAGATGAGTAAAAGTTTTTTGTTTAAAAAGTTTGAAAAAGTATTTTTTTAACAAAAAATACCCATATTTTATCATTTTTATCATGATAAAATTAATGGTATCTAAAGAAAGCCCTGTTTGTCCTGAAACAAACAATATATAATGTGTGGGAGCATGAAATGAGAAAGAAGAAAATCACAGCTAAACAACAACACTGAAAAATGTTAAAAGAGCCATTGTCCCACAATATACTACGAGTAAGAACCCCTATTGTCCTTAAGGGTTTAAAGGGGGATAAACACTTAACACGCCTAGACAGGTTAACCCTTCTTTCTGGGTCCTGCCATTCCTCCTTAAGATCAGACAGAGCAGGGTGAACAGGAAGGGTCACTCTAGGTAGTAGTTTCTTCCAGATGCATAACAGACCTCACAGTGGCGATAAAGGGTATCAATCTCCTCCACAGGGATCCCCCCCTTAGATGCAAACTCCTCCAATAATCAAATTCTGAGTCCGACAACTCAGGAGAGTGGGATCTTGCACTGTCGAAAGGTGAGCATAGGAAGGTGCAGGGTTTTAGGTTTGTCCTCAACAGAGGGGGGCTCAGAATTATCAGGAGCCGCCATAATAACTGCACACGAGGAGCAGAAGCGAATGATAGAGTGAGCCGCAACAGCGGCTCAGAGAGGTAAGTGCACGTGGGCAGCGCCGGCACCAGCCGTCCAGCTATAGTGCCAAAGGCATCCCCCACTAAGGGGGGCTTAGTCCAGGAAACCGGCTCCACCTAGAGCCGAAGAAAATAACAAACGGGAGACAAGTCTTCCCAAACTAGGATTTGAAGGCCAATAGCTGGTGTTTACTTTTCAGCAAGTGGGTCTCCTGTATCACAATATCCGCCTTTCGAGATTGAGCGCATCACTCTTATATGTGGTGTTAAGGCCTTTGGCATCAAACGGTCATAACCATGGAGATCCATCATAGCAAGAAGGAAGTCCCCTAAAATCAACATGCTGGGACAAAAATTATCTTAGATGACTCTGGAAAACATGGCTGAGCAGTTGTTACTCAAGGATGCTTCAATTTCACTATAATAGCATTTACAGTGGACAAGAACAGAAATTTCACAAGCAGATTTGGGGCAAAGGTGAAATCCTAAGATAGTGCCCTGTTTAAAGCAACTGAGCTCTTCAGAACGACCCATTCTAGTCCATGGGTGTCTATGCAGATGGCATGACTATGTGCTTGACTGTATATACTCATTGGCAATAATATCCAGCATGTGGATCAGCAACAAATTAACCGATATAGGAAAGGCTGAACTTGATGGACACGTGTCTTTTTTTTTCCAGCCTATATAACCGTGTAACTATGTGGCTGAAGCACAAACTCTGTAGAGAAGCTACTAGTAAACCTGTATATGTGGTCTAGAAGCTATCAGAAAGACACAAGGTATAAAAACATATATTCTCAAGATTGTAAGCTTGCGAGCAAGGCTCTCTCCACCCAATGTATCGGTTTGTCTTAGTCTGTCAATTCTCGTCATACTCCTCGAATATATGTATTGTATTAAGCGCTGCGTAAATTGTTGGCGCTATACAAATAAAAGATAATGAGATTAAACATATTGGCATATGTGGTTAGGATATGTGGTCAGAGGTGCTTATTCACTAGTGGGAGTTTGCTTGTAGTTTGTTTTACTACTATGCTAATCCATTAACGCATAATCACAGTCATAACAAAATTAGCTTTTCAGGCTTATATAACAAAAGCAATGAATCATAGCATCAGGTCAGCCTGCCTTGCAAGGGGAAACTGACAGGATTGGCTCTGCAATGCGTAATTAGATACTTGGAAATAGGTAACTTCTTGATAGAGTAATGTTGATAATTTATGTTTGAACATATGATTTTAGTTAAAAAAATAAAAAAATAAAAGCAAGTGTATTTTATACATAAAAAAAGTTTATTTCCCAAATTCACATCCCATTTCAACACTAGGAATGATGACTAAGGTCGATCAAAAACGTGACCAGTTCAGGAAATGATGATACCACAAGTTACATGGTCACTAGTGTTACAATTTACATCAAAACAGGTTATTTCTATAATAAAAAAAAATCATGCTGCATGACATTGGTCTAGGAGACAGTGCTAATCAGCAATAATTTTAGCTTTACATCAAATTAAAGCGAATGCAGAACATGTATGGGTGGGGCTAAGAAACCACAAGTTTATAAGATGTAGTCAAGTTCATAACGAATATAGGTGTTCTTCTCATCATTGTAGACACGAGGATAATGTGCTATGAGAGCATCTTGTGAACCAATGTATATTGAATTGTAGATCTTCCAATAAACATCTCTGACTTTTCTGGCAGGATGGAAAAGGCCCTATTAGAAAAAGGAAAATTAAGAAAAGTCACTTATTAGCATAGATAGAGGTTAAGAGCACACACTATGAGCTTCATTAAGGGACATGTGCTCTAAGCTATTAGATTTTAAAATGCTAGTACCATATAATACCCAATGGTGTTGGGGGGGGGACGTACAAATTACCTGCAAGCAGTACTGCAACATTCGGCATGGTCCAATTGCAACTCTCAATCCCTCAAGAGCCCCCATAACCGCTTGGATTACATGGGGGGAAGTTTCAAACACATTAGGCCATACATAGTTTAATAAGTGATTCAAGGAGTCTTCACATCCAAATCCATAAACTCCAAGGGACATATGCTGAACAACTGCACTGGCAGTCTGTCTGTGCACAAGGTCTCTGTACAAAAGAATTGTAAAAAAAAAAAAGTTAAAAAAAAAAGTAACAAGACTAGAATTTCATAACTCAATACAAACCCCCCCCATCTACACACATAACCCTTACAAATGTTAGAAAACTTGAAATCTCCAAAATTACATTTATCATACAGTGATTCAAACTTTTGTAAAGAGTAAATAAAAATACAGGTGGCAGTCCGTACCTGTCCATTAACGCATCTTCAAGTAGCGGTGTTACAGCATAGATATAATCTTTTCCCATTTCTCCAATGTACTCAAAAAGGAAAGACAGGGATTTTAATACACCATTCTGAACATTGAGTTCTGGCACCCTGTATTCATTCATCAGAGCTGGTAAAACTGTAAATGGTGAACAGGTTTCAGCAACAATAGCAATAGCTACTGTAGTGCACACTCTGTTTTGTCTTTCTTGTACTTTAAGGTTATTCAGTAGCGTGGCAAGCACATCATGTGGCCTAAAAAACAAAAGTTACAGGAAGCAGAATTAAATATAATGTGAACCACCTTTTAACACAACATCAACCACCAAGACAGAAGTTTAAAAGCAACATTTTAAAAAGTCAACATATTCCTAACCAAAATGTAGCAACTGAAAGCTGTTCCATCAAACACTAACCACAGCAAGTATCTAATGCTCAACTGAATTATACCATATACCAGAGACAAAAATACTCACCCAATAGCCTTTGCAATGTAGCCAAATGTATTTACAGTGGCTCTTCTGATTGCCTTCTTATGAGCTTTCAGGAGCTCAAGTAACTCAAAACAAATCCTCATCCACTCTCTTGCAGACACGTATTCTGCCCCCCTGGTAACAAAAGTAGATTGCAAAGGTTATGAGATAAAGCTTTAAAAGATGAATTCCGTGCCTACAGCAGACCCAGAAGAAAAACAAGCCTACCAACAAATTATGTAATTGCTACGGCAAAGGTAGCTAGCCATTTGCCAGAAGTATGCCTCCTGATTCATTTTAAAGTTAACAAATAAGTGCTGATGCATATTTAATAGCATATGAATTTGAGAACGAAAAAATCCAAAATAGAGGTATAGAAAAAAAATTCTAAGGATTGATATAGTATGGAAAAAGATTTAATTTAAAGTTAAACATATGCAGTTAAACACTCCTTCAGTAAGTTCCAATGTGTCAGGTAATTAAAAAGTGTTACATAAACTGCATTTTGGTTGCTTGTCCAAAAAAAAAAAAAAAAACATTAAAGGAAACTAACCTATCAGCAATACGTCCAACAAGGTCAATACAGTTCTCCTGTACTTTCTCATGTCTGTTTTTCAAGATAGGTGTAAGTCTTGGTAACAGATCCTTAATCGGTGGTGTCATTTTATGCATACCTGTAGAAAAAAAAAAAGTTGAATAGTGTACATACCAACAATCACACACGTTTACCATGAAAACACAGATATAAATTACCTATCACATTGACAATCGCTTTTAGCGCCCCTAAAATGCTTCCAAGTACTTCAGGGTATTCCTCTCCAAGGTATTCATACAAGACAACACCCAAGTGACCCATTAATTTTTCCTAAAATAAAAAAACAAAGTTAGTTGGAAAAAAAAATAAAAAAAAAATCTTATATTACGCTATATTACAGAACAGCAAAATACAAACATAATAGATACCTCTTGGCAGGTCTTCATCACAACTGCAGTGCGGGATATGAGGTCAGCAGCCTGCTGTCTCACTTTTGCCGATTTGTTGTTCAAACGCCATAAGACTGTACCACAGATCTGTGGTAAATATGGTTTAACTCTCTTGCCAAGAGCATTTACAACTGTGCCAAAACCATTTAACATTACAGAGTCCTGAAAAAGATAAACAACCAAAATTATACCATTAGTAAATCCAGGTTTTACTGGGGTTCTGCAATTAACACTTTAGACAATGGACTGTACACACACAGTTACACTTAAACCTTCTAAATGCAATGGCCAATGGAATGTTACCATTTTAACAACGCTGACAGATCAATACCTCAGTTGTTTGTTCCTGGAAAGCGTAGAGGATACCATCAATAAGCTGTTCTTCAAGCTTATGGTCAATATCTGCAGCGCCAAGATTCCCCATGATTTTCTCAATCGTTTCCATGACCATTTTACGGTACTGTTCAGCCTCATCCTTTAAGTCGTCAACAATTCTAGAAATGATTTCCGCAGCTCCTACTTTATTAGCCAGCTCCACTGTGGTGTCCACCAACTGTAAAAGCATTAATAAAACAAGTTAGAGTTTCTAAAAGAAAAACAAATTGTGCTAGTTTTACATTTATATTTACAGCTTGTTTTACCTGTCTGTAATTCCTTCTGTCAAGAGCCATTCTGTGTTGCCAAAAGTGTTTGAAAAAAGGTGGAAGAATTTCTGTCTTAATATAATTTGCTTCCACACCATCTGTACCACAGCACTGCTTGACTACCTGTAATGACACAGCAAAGGGTTTAGTAGAACAAAGCGTGAACGCATTGTGCAGGGCTAAAGCACACATCCACAAGATTGATAACCTCTGCACAAAGTAAATGCTGTACAAGAATAAAAATGAGAAGGCACTTTACCTTTAAGACAATTTTCTTCATTTCTTCATCAGGAGACTGAAACTCTCTGATTAAAATCAACATCACTTCTCTAGTATAGTAGTTTGCATACTCGGCATCCATAAGAGGGATAAGGTAACCAATAGCCTTTAAGAATGCAGCCAGACCCTATTAAACAAGATAAATAAGTCAGAGCTGTTTGTGTGGCTTCAACGAGGAAGACTATTTCTTACCTCTTGCATTCTACATACCTTTCCTCTGTGTTGACGAATACCTTTCCACAAAGGCTTCAGCACAGAGTCAAATGACTCAATACCATAAGGAGTTGCAGCCTCGGCTAGGGCAGCAATAGCCAAAGCACTAATGGTTCGCACTTTCTGCTGCTCATCAACAAGACCTTAAAAAAAAAAACAAAAAAAAAAACATTTATATAGAGGAGGCTTTTGGCATAACGAACACACTTTTGCCGCAAAAATAGCCTTTTAAGTTACTCTCCATTATATTCCTACTCTTACAAGGGCCAACTGCACCAATGAGCTCCCAAAAGAGAGAGAAGGTAACTTAAAAGGGGGGAGAAATTAAAGAGGACAGAGGGGAATGACTGGGTCCAACGCATACATAAGCATGTACAGCCTGTGGTTTGTATACAGATAATGGGGGCTGTTAAACATTTACATACATTTTCACTTATAGACTAACAAATTGGTTTGTTAATTCCCAACAGATTAGCTTCTACAATATTTAGGGGTGAAATGTTAAATAGATTTTGAATTAAAAATGTTTAGAGGACAATTTTCATTAGCAGTTATATACATGAAAGCACATCTCAAAGAAGTTTTCCCTAACAATCTGATATGGTTAAAGATACAAAATCTTACCATGTTCAATAATTTCCACCAAGCTTCTTAGATGGGGTAAGATAGCACATCCCATAAGAATAGCAATTTGCTGCACAATCTTTATTCCAGTGTGACGAGCCTGCCATGACTTTTTGCTCTTACATACGGCTTTCAGGAAAGGTAGCAAAGATGGAATGCCCAAAGCCGATGCTACTACAGCAAATGCTCGGGCTGTTGTATTACGGACGTATTCATCCATGTTATCAATATCAGGTCTCATAGTAGAAATCATAGTAGCCAAACCAGCAGCCTGGAAGACACAGAATGAGTGTGACTACAGCTTGTAGTTTACAAACAGTGGTAAATGAGAAAAACAGGTCCCCTAAAACATTAAGATGTTATGAACATGTGTATAAACTGCGTACACAAATTTACCACATATGAACTTCAAGGTATTTCTAAGCTAAAAATACACCTAAAAAAAAGCAAAAACATGCATAGCAGTATCTGTGTAGTTAAAAAAGATAAAACAGGATAAATACCTTGGCCAAGTTGGATATAATTTCTCTGCCTTCAACTCTGGCATAGTAATCTTCATCAATTAACAGAGGCTCAATAACCACAAGAATCTGGAAAGCAAGAGGTTAAAATTAGATTTCATGGAAACCATTGCTGATACAACCATAGAAAAAAAAAAAAAAAAAAAAAAGTACAACTGGGCACAATTGCAAAAACAAAAACACATTACACTCTATATAGCACAAACAGGTACAAACTGCAAACAAAAACACTGCAAACTACATTTCAGCCTACCTTGTGTACATATGGTCGGACCAGATCATCCAGTTTATACAAGATTCTGTCAATAACTTTAACAAGCAAGTGACGTTCCTGATCTTCTAAAGTTGGTGACATCAGTAAAGGCAAAATCTGATTGAAGAGTGGACCGGCTCCAAACTCACGGGCCTTATCTGTAATTTGACGCAGGGCTGCCTATAAAAAAGGAGAAAACATGATTATTCAGTGAGCGTAAATTGAGATTTTAATCTAACAATTCTATTAAAAACAGTATATGTACCTTTCTCATTGGAGGTGTACCGTTTTTTATTTTTAAGAGTAACTTCATTATTTTTCTTTCTTTCTGTTCCTCTGGACTTAGTGTGGATTCATCAACATCAACCTAAGAAAAAAAAAATGGAAATTTTGCAAAAGGCCAGTTAAAAACAGTAAGAAAATATACAGGAGAAAACAGACCCACCATATTGCAGGTTCTTTAAGGGTAGATGTTTGACACTTACCAGCAGCTTATCAAAGTACTGAATATCATCTGGTTTAAGGAAAGGTAGATTTCCAGACGGTTGATCATTGACACTTTTCATGGATCTATCTTCAGTAGGCATATGGAATCCAGTCAAGCCACCCAAAGGAGTTGGTGTTGCAGTAAGTTTCCTTGCAGGAGTACGTATGGGGACATAACCAGCAGGAGGAGGAAGAACCTAGAAAAACAAGTGCACCGCTAAGCTTGTAATTATTATAGTATTATTTCCACTAACTTACAAAAAGCTTTACATAATATTGTCTGAAGAATCATAGCATTAACGTTGCCCAATTAGACCTACACTCCCTATTAATTTACCAATGTGCAGGCATCATAGAAACGTTCCTTTTGCCACCCTGTTACAGTAATGGCACAGAACCGTTTAATTGGTAGGTCTGATAAGCCAATTGTGTTTATATATACATACATGAGCAGGGCCCTCTATCGAATGTACATTTCGTAGATTGTTGGCAACTAAGATCGATAATTACCTTGTAACCTTCAGGAAACATAGCATCCAATTCTTCATCAGACAATGGACGGTTTCTTTCGTCAATCTCTCGCTCCCATCTCCAAGCTTGAAGCTGTTCAGGTGTCATACTCATTATGTGTCCTAAAGAAAGGAGATTTTAGAAAGTGTGCATGGGGCACCAAAGGCTTCATTATCTTTAAGCATTCCATTCTAGGAAGAAATCTTACCTGGTGTAGGTGTTGCCATATTCATAGCTGGTGTACCAATTGGTGTTTTCCCTGGCGTCAAGACAGGAGTGCTACCACCCATTTGACTGGCTGGAGTCTCATCCCAACGAGATTTCCTTTTACTTGCACCTGGTGTTGGAGTTTCACCAACTGAGTCACCACCACGGTCTGTGCGAGGAGTCTCAGCCCACCCACTTCCATGTCCAGGAGTATCTGGAGGAGAGAGAAAAATAAAGCTAAGCGTTAAGCTTAACAAGGACTAAAGACAGAATGGGTGAGGACACAAAAACCACACTCACCACGCTCTGTTTTAGGAGTCTCATCCCATCTGTTTTTGCGCACACTTGAGGTTGCACCTCCATGTCCAGGAGTTGCATGGCCTGGAGTATCACGGCCTGGGGTTGCAGCACCTGCTGGTGTATGGCTAGGAGTAGGATCCCAAATTTTTGACCCTGGCGTGGCTCCAGGAGTTTCACTTCCTTTTGAGCGACCAGGAGTTTCATCCCATCTTAGCGAAGGTGTATGTCCAGGAGTCTTTCAAGAACAGAAAAAGAATGTTAGTGTTGTCCTTGCTGTGCCTTTAATTTCACAATATATAAAAGTTTTGAGCTTTGGATATATTTAGCTTAGTAACAAACCTATTAAATTCTCCCATAAAAATTAGTTCACAAATCAGATACAGGCTTCAAAAACCTAAGAATCTGATATAATAAACAATTTGAGAACATTTTAAGTTCAGTTGAGTGTGTAGCGGATTAGTAGAGTAACCGTCCCGTAAAAGAGTGGTATACATTAATATAGTGAAGTTTTACAGTCGCTACTTAGGATGTCTACTCTACACATGGTAAAACTGCAGGAGAGAGAAAAAAAAGCAGGGAGGTTGGGGTTTCAAAAAATAGATTAAGTACAACGACCTCCGCTTGATCCCAGCTCGACATTTTCTTTGGGGTGGAACCGGGTGTTTGGTCAGCCGTTTGATCCCATCGTCTCTTGCGTTTTGATGATGGTTGTGATGCAGCAGATGCAGACGATCCATTGACCACTTTCAGATCACCAGATTTAGCCTTTTCTGCTAGTTGTTGGCGGATTTCGCGCTGTGGAAGAATTAGAGAAAGTATAAGCAACCAAGTAAAAACATAATTTACAATTTGTATATTAAAAGTAACAAAACCTACTAGACAATGAAAGCATACATTTTTTTAAATGCCATTGTGGCATTAAAAACCGTAGTTCCTTTGCTAAATTACAGAGAAACTAAGCAGTTTGCTGTCCAGCCAGTCTATCCTTTAAGATAACTTACCTCCTCTTTTGTCAAATGTTGTTCTCTCATAACATCCTTATACGTTCTAGCATTCATTTTTGGATCTGGGGTCTTGCCTCCTACAGGAAAAAAAGAGCAACAGACAAACAAATCAATAAATAAAAGTGTACTTAAAACAATTCTTTAAAATAAAATATTGAACAAAAAATAAACCTAATATGCTAACCAACATTCATCTCTATTTTATTTAAATAATTTCACATTAAAGTTAAATTTCTTACTTTAATGAGTTGCCGTTTATGTAACCTGTTTGAACACAAACTACAGTTTAAAGCAAGTATTTTTAATGCAGGTAGAAATAAAAAATGACAAAGCAGTGTAGCATCTTCAGATGGGTTCCGTGGTTGCCAGCCCAGAATACGTACACTTTCGTGCCTTTGTCTCCATCAGCACTTCTGACTTCAAGCAGCAGAATAGAAGCCTAGAAAATCATCTCTTTACCATTAGTAACACTTTGGAAAATGTATACTCATAAACATTACCTGGGTAAAGGCTGAGAGCATCCAAAACACAAAAACAGGACTTTATTTTTGGACCTACTTTCTACCAATTCCAGTAAGTTGTTTTGGGGGGGGGGATTAAGAAATAAGCCAGTGGTTACACCAGAGAAAGCCACTGACCGCGGTAGGGTGTATGGGAAAACATGGGGTAACTCCGCCTGGTAATCTTTAGGCAACTAATTAGGGTTGTGTTATGAACAATTTAAGTTAAATCTTTGCACCAATATAAAACACCACTACCATTGTTAAGATAAAAAAAGCTAAGTTCATGTGGTAAATGGTGCAGTACAAATGAAAACTGCCAATCCACAGGTATCTTAAATGTTGGTATATGTGGAGATCAGAATATAGTAAATGAAAGGGGGAAAATGGCAAGATCCACATGCCTATGATTAAGCACTATTGTCACGAAAAGCACTAGGCATTTCTTTTGCCTTGAATCTTGCCTGCATCGTATGATGGATGATTACTAAAGCCGATTTGAAGATGCATATTTCACAGAACATCTATTATTGCAGCCGGCATGAGACTCCTTTTCCTAGCATGTAGCGGGCATGACATCAAGGGCCTAAGGTAAGGACCACTAACTGCAAATGATACATTTTCTATGTTGGAGACCATGCCCAATTGGTAGTGTCACTCAGACACTATGATACAACTTCCTTTGGATTACTTTTTCACCATTAGCTACACAGGATGTGTTGCACTGCACCCTTAAGAATGCAGACAGGACTGGCATTTAGCAGTACTGCTGTAGGAAAGAAATTAAGGACAGTTAGTATGGGCCTGTGAATTCTGACAAGCATTGTTTATATCATTGACAATTGCACAAAACACCAAAACCCATCCCTGTTACATGCAGGTTGTAGATACATTAAAATAACCTGCACTTGCAGGCTTTCAAGACTGCCCTGCCCACAAGGCAGTTTGAAACCAGACCATCTCATGACAGAGACCGAGCCCATCATGGGCACACTTGTCTGTCTGTCTGTCTAGGGCAGAGGTAAGTTTCCAAAAACTTGTTGCAGGGCATTCTTAAAGCTTGAAAATATTTAGAAAACCTGTATGATCAAAAGAAAATGATATGTACCGAACAATGAATGTGTCCATATCTGCTCTTATATTACTCCCCAGGGAAAGCCCCCTTGCACCTTTTATAGCAGCGATATTAAAAGAGGTACCTTACCCAAAGTTAGCTCATATTGTAAAACGATCTGTGATTTGCTTGGTTAACCAATGTGTGTTTAAACCCCAAGGGTTTACATATAAAAAGGCACAAATACTAAAAAGGTACCAGAAAAAGCATACCAGTTTAAGCATGGCACACCATAAAAGGTTCCAAAGGGGAGGCAAAATAAAATATGAGAGTGACTGTATCAAGTAATTTACCATCTGCAAAAGGATCCAGTCGCTCAGGGGAAATGATCATCATCCGTCTGTGCTTTTTATATTCATCTTCCCTGTCAGCGATTTTCTGTGGTCGATGTTCTGCGAACGGATCATACTGTAGGGAAGGAAAAGATATATTCAAATATGTGAAAGCTTCAGAAAAACTTTCAACAAAACTTTATTAACTAACACATGTAATGAGATGATTCTCAATGAATGACACCAAATAAATAATTTAATTGACTCACTTTAAAATTTGGTTTCTTTTCATCTCCCTGGTTAATTGGGAAAGCTTTTCAGATCAACTAAATTTCATACTTAAGTGAAAGATGGTAATGACTGCTCTTTTGCATTTACATGGAAAGAGTCATCTAGACCCACATTATAACACCATTAGCCCCTTTAGTCCCCTACGGATGTACCGGTACATCCCAGCTTTCTTGAAGCAGCGGGAACACCTTCCCTTCGCTACACGGAAGACCTGCCTAGACTACCACATAAACCGAAGCCATCATCACTGGCTTCCTGACTACTGATGGTTTGTAATCGCTGCGAGCACCAGTAAGTTGTCGCGTAAAGAATGCACAATTGCGGATTGCCTTCTGGGAGACATCAGAAGGTCGCAGAGTGATAGGATATGCTCTGCAGGGTCTGTCTAGACCATGCTGGGATATCCGATTGCTCCCATTGCTGGCTGATCACATGCATCGCAATCCCCAATGCAAGGCTACAGAGATCAGTGTAGGAGAGGATCAAAAGGAAGAGAGCAAGAAAGGTTTCTCCCTCTTCCCACAAAAGCAAAAGTTAACAAAAAAGTTTTTGAATGCAAAATAAAAATATAAAATACAGTAAGCTCGGTGATGTCATTGTGAGAACAATGGAAAACATCAAATGTACGAGCGATCCCTAATCAATACTGCACAAAGAACAATGCAAAATAAAACCCCTTGCACTACATGTAAAAAAAAACCCCACCCCCATCCTTTATGTGGGGTATGTCTAATCAGGGATGTTGCCCAATATAAATTGGGTCACTGTCCATCAGGGGCAACTAAGGTGTAGAAAATTGTAAACATTTTAGGTTTTTGTTATATATTTTATTTATTTATTTTTTTACACAGACTAGCACAATTCTTTTTATTGTTTCGATGGTTTCAAATGAAAGCCCTATTTTCACCTGAAAAAGGAATGTATAATTTGCGTGGTTACACAAAAATAAAAATGACATGCAGCAATTGTGTTAGTAAAAATCGAAATGAATAATGAAAGGAATAAGAAGTCTGTTTTTTGTTGTCTTTTTAACTTTCAAGACAAATAGACCCAAAATTTTACTTGTATCTACCTGTTCAGTGGATTGTGGGATATCATTAAGCAATGCAACCGGAGCATGATACCCTGGTTTTTTCTGTTCAAATGTTGCTGCTGAACAGTCATCATCATCCTGTGAAAATAGACAGTAAATACAAGATTAGGATTAGTCTAGAAATGTGTAAATATCAAACACCCTCAAAAAGTATATATTAACTACCTGCTGACTATACTAATATTATGAACTACCACCCCATTGAGCTTCTTCAGCTAGACGATCTAAGCTGGTCCATAGCAATGGGAACAAATCCATAACATGATGCAAGAAATCTTTCAACAATAAAACTTTGAAATACACAAGCCCATTCTCCTAGCGCAAGAGATTCAAAACATGTAACGATAAGGTTTATTGAACACATTCAGACTAGAAACAGTCATGGATCATTTTGAGAAATGTTAGAAATGCTAATGAACCGGTTTAAGCTAGCAGATATATTATGATACATTACATAACCTTAACTACATAGTGCTAATCATTTATACTTACATCTTCCTGTTCATTTGCAGCAATAGAAGTCACATATCCAGTAAACCTGCTGTCACTGCCACCATAAATTTCTTGGTCGAAGTATCCAGTTGAATCAAGACCAACTCCTTGCGCCTCATCAAGTGCTGCCTTCTTGCCTTGAATTTCAAGGATCTGCGCTTCAATATCTAAAAAAAATAAAAATAAAATGTATGGTCAGTATTTCATGTAACGACCCCAAAGGAATCGCCATATTCCTATACGTAAACAAAGAACGCTATAAATTTATATACGCACACTTAGTTGTATTTAATCTAATAGTATGGTATTTTTAAATCTTAAATTATTCAGACTTTCATTAAGAGTTGTTCTACATGACAGCACTATATAAATAATTAATAATGAACCAAAAACAAAGTTTGCCATGAATTAATTTCCAAGGATGGCTTAGAAAAGATCCTCCAATAGGTCTAACGTTTGTGGGCTCTCTGAGTGTTGTCGTACAAGACTGTGCATAAGCCTACAGCTTGTGAAGATGTCAAGATGATGAGGAGAGCTCCCACATACAACAGAAAAAAAGAACAGATAACCTGAAACTGGGCAGTTGCCCTTTAAATGTAACCATGCAAATAAGCAGAAAAGCAAGTTTGTAGTTAAAATATTTTTACACTACTACCACCCAAAATACACAATACATTGAGGAAAGTTGTGGGGGCAGACAAGGCGATTTCACAGAATGACACTATATAAAACAAAAAAACTGCAGCAAAGGTGATTTTCTTAAGTGGTCATTAAAATGATTACAGCTATTGCCAAACAAGTGTTGTAGTTCTTTTGTATACAAATTCCGTAAGGTAGCACCCCAAGACCCTCCTAGACACACGGTGAACACAACCTGAATCCCGCATGGCCCGGCTGGTTAGGAATGAAAAATATTTGCAAACAGCCTGCACATCGTCTCAAACAGCCCAAAGTCACAGCACCAAATGTAAAATCCCCTTAAGGGTTATCGTATGAGCTTAGCCAGCTACACAAATGAAGATTCTTTACAGCAATCTGTATACATAACAAGTACATACATAACAGTCACCACGAGACAATTGAATCTAGTCTACTCTGTAGGATCCACCCATATGCAATTTGCCTCCTTCCCAGCACCCCGGGCTCACAAGCTTGCAGGGGAAAATGTTGAACTTTGAATGCGGTTCTGAAGGTGCTGGAAAGATTAGGGTGATCTGCTATACAATACTCCAATGTGCTGCATAGAATGTGAGCAAGGCTGTAGACATAGGGAGCGCCTGGTATTGAGGAATACAATTTAGCCTGTTCCAGCTGACCGTACATCAGTGAATGCTAAGACATAACTATTTACAGTTAAAACTAAAAACATTAAACAAAATAAACATCTGAACACCCACAGTGCCTGCTTTACCCTTAGCAGTCACATACACTGTAGCAAAGCGGGAAACCTCAACCACCACATGCATTTAAATTCATATTTATGCAACTATTTTACAGGCAGAGGACTTTCAGGAATTAATAAGCTATTCATAGACACCTGGTTTAAAGCAAGATGTGCCTCCCAAGATATGATAGAAATACATAAACAAAAACCTCTAGACGAAGTTTGCAAGCAGTGTCCTCTTTACCTAATATTCCTTGTCTTAGTCTGTCAGACCCCTCGAATGTATCAGCTGTAAGAAGTGCTGCATAAACTGTTGGCGCTTTATAAATTAAATATAAAGGAAACCAAGCTGCAGCCCACAAACGTTCAACCGAACGAAGATCCTACTGAGTTGCTGATGCTTGCCGTATGGTTCAAGCAACCTTTGTAGTGAGGGGTGATGAGAGAGCAATATGTTCAAAAATAAATAAATATGATAACGCTGATACTTCCACAAATCTCAACTTAATCTTAATTCAAAAGTGCTTTGAACACCAAATGAGGGTCACGCCAATTGCCCCACTTTACACGTAACCCTAGGTTACCAACACAGAATTTAACATTGTAAGAGGACCCTAAAGATCAGATCCAGGCTTAAAAGGTAACCCACACAATCCAGAAGCTAAATACACGGCAGTCCATTGCGATCCCTGAGTCCCTGCACTAATCACACAAACTCATAACAAATAAACTACCAATGTTTGGTCCAACGCATAATAAACCTCAGTGCCAGCAGCGCACGAACGGGACAACTCTAGGAACTAAAACAACCGGGTAAGGAAGGAATATGTAACACGCAGACATCATACACAATCTTTCTACGACAAGTAATTCGGATAATATAAAAAAAAATACCTTCCTAGAAACCCACAGCGGCCTTCGGTCAAATCCCATTCTCAGAGAGTACACGTGTTACAGCGCCAAATAGCCAGGATCCAGACACACCAACCCACCGAAGAGAAAGCGTTTGGCAATATTACCACCGTCTCAGGACGGCCAAACATTAATCCCCTACGATCAGGGTGCGTAAGACCCTAACCAGTTCCTTTCAAGATGTCCTCCATGAACACACGGGCCTTCCCTGTGGTTTACCACGACACAGCTCGGGCGCCATTACACAAAGCACGGACTTCGCGTTCTCACCTCAGACGGTACATATTACAGTCGATGGCCAGAACTTCTAACTTATAGAATATAATTTTGCCAATTTAACCATATACTCGTACATATTCGTCTTACCTTCGTGTGTTTTGGCAATCTTCGCCATTTTGTGAGTTCACTCTACAACGGAACTCAGGCGCACCGCTGCTTCCGCTATACAATGGCTCCTACACTGAACATGCGCAGCTAGGATGGTAGGCGGGCTCCAAAGCAGCTCCTCCTCAGCCGCCGCCGCCTCCTCCTCTGAATGCTCTCCCGTTTACGCGGGCGTTGGCGGCGTTACGTATTACACGCGACGAGTGTCCTCGTTAAACAACGCGTACATTTTGAGTATTGCACCTTCAAATCTCACATAGACGTCTCACCCCTTCCCGAAGTTATTTTCCTTTAAAGTTTTTTGCGGTGTCTCAAATTATCGTATTTTTTCAATGCACTTTATCATTGCATATAACTATTTATATTTTAACATTTACCTCAAAAGTCCATCTTTAGTATCCAAATAATATGTAAAGACAAAGACAGTTTGTATGATTTTGCTATAAGTAGTTGGGTTGACCAAAATTTAGCTCCCTCAAGTTTGGAAATACCTTATGCGTTTAGAATTCCTGGGAATTATAGGGCAATACTAGAAGGTATTATTATTATTATACTTATTTTTTAGATCGCCGGCAGATTCTGCATCGCTGTATCAATTGTTTCAAATTTCAAATATTATATGTTAGTATACTGGTTTAGTTTTTAACAGTAATCATGAGCAAAAGAACAACCAATAACCAACACAGTATATATTTCTGGAAAGCAGGGTATTTCCCTAGGAACAATTTGGCTCTTGTCATGCAGCCATCTGGCCACCAATCTCTGTCAAAGCCAGCCATTATTAATTTCTGGCATTTCTTACGAAACGCTTTCATCTTGGTTAGCATTATTTGCGCAGGTTATGTGCCAGTGCAGAGCTGCGTCTCCAGATTATGGAAATACTCCACATTTGTAGGTTTTTGAAAGCTACAGTGCACAGTGTAAAACATCCTCATTTCATCAACGCGGGACAGAGCACAGTTTAAGGCAGAATAGTGCCCCCCTGGACAAGATAGGACCTGCATACATATTTTTGTTACTAAAGATACCTATGTTTTTAAACCATGCTAGGCCCTGAAATTAAATCGCCTTCAGACCTTGCATATACCTTACTGCTGCCTTCACACTCTAATTTTTTGTATGTCCACTATTTGACTAGTAAACGCAAAAGAGCCGCAACTTTCTAGGCAACTTGCTCTATTTGAAAATCTCTGTGCTCAGGAAACAGTTCTTTTTAACCCCTTCAGTCCCCTATAGAAGTACCGGTACGTCCATAAAAACGCATTGCAAAAAACCCTTATGGATGTACCGGTACGTCCTGACCTTCTTGCAGCACCAGGGACACATCCCTGCCACTATACTGCTTCCCGATCTCCTGTAAGGGCTACCGGCGCGAGTACGGGAAAGCTGGGCATTCCCTTCCGGGTCGCGTCACTGCTGATGTCACCCAGATCATCGGAAGACAGGATGATGCACTTATCACAAACACTTTAATCCCGGCACCGGAAGGTCACATGATGCTGACTCCCTCATAGAAGCCCCAGAGGAAGTGCCGGCAGCAGCGGAGGTTGTCTGCACGCCTCTATTTGAGGTCTGATTAGAAGATGACCTTGAATATAAGATGATGGTTAGTTAAAAAACCTTGTCTTATAATCAAGCAAATAGGGTACTTTTGTAGGTATTTTTTGTTTATTTGTTGAAAATCATCATAACCAATGTAAGAATTCTACGGCTTTGTAAAAAATAATGTACACCATATAGTATGTTCCCTGTGCTGGGATAGTATATTTCAAGTGAAAAAAAAAAACTATTAGTCCATCTTCACATTCAAAATCCCTGAGAGCACAGAGAAACTCAGAGAATAAGCTTATGCATTTTTTGGCTGTTCTTACCAAGTATACTGCAAAGATGTCTGTAACAGGGGCAAAATGCAGACTCCCAAAATCCTGAAAACTATTTTCTTAAATGACTACTATTCCCCCCAGTCATTAGGAGGTAAATAAATAAATGTTAATTAGTGTGCAGATTAACATGGAGCTTCAAGAACAACATGATCTAAGAATGTATCAAGGTTTAATTGTGTTTGTTCACCCCTTTGCATACCATTATGTCCTATGTAAAATGGCCCAAACAACCATTGGGGCGTCATAGTATCCTCTATCTAATAGTACCCATATTTTGTTGTCTTATGACTGTAGTATACCTAATCGATGTCGAGCCATTCAGCAACACCGAGATCGGCATCATGGGCCATGTCTGGCCCCTCCCCATGGGCGTCAACATCCGCCATACACTGTATGATGGCGGACGCCCATTTTAAAAGTTTAGGAGGCGATCAACGATCACTTCCTAAACTTCAATGGTGTTGCTGAAATGCCTCAATCACGAGGCGTTCAGCGACACCGAACACTCACCCCAAGACGCGCTGTGTCACAACCACCACTGCAAGTGATCTTGCCACTCACAAGATGGCGGTGCGTCCTTTGAAAAAAATAACAAAGTTGGAAAAGTTCGCTAGAGGGTCTCCACTTGCAGGTTGAATACAGGTACTGCATGCAACCATGCAAGTCAATGGAGCCCATCTTTCTAATCACTGTGATTAATAAATATTTAAAAAATAATAAAAAATATGTAAAAGCTTTAAAAAAAGTAGTAACAATTAAAAATAATTTTATGGCAGACAGGAGGCTTCATTTTATACATTAAATCTTTCTTTACTACTCATAGCAGCAAGAGTTAACAAAGTAAAGTAAAAGTGTTTTAATTAGTCAGGTGTGTAACAGGTAAATGGTAACCAATCAGCATGTAGCCTAGGTAATATAACATCTGGAGTCCTCTTTCACTTCCTCTTTCTTTGCTGCTCTTGTGAAGATAAGTACTATATTTTATAAGAAGCTTATGAAGAGTTTATTCTTTCTGTGAATATTAATAATTACATTGTGCGGTTACTTGTGCATGTGTAGTCATATGCGCGCATTAATTGTATATATATATATATATATATATATATATATATATATATATATATATATATATATATATATATACACATATACTTTTCCACTGTGGTTTTTTACACACAGGTTTTTTCTCTCGCTGTTTTACTGCCACCTATTCTCCTCAGGACAATACTAGCTACAGTATTCTGCATTATATCCTTAGTAGAATAGAAATATAGATAGGTAGATATATATATTTCTGTGTATATATATGTTTGTATATCTATGTATGTAAGTGCATATATAAACAGTATGTATGTAGGTGTCCTTTATATATGTATTTCTCTTGTAAAACACAACTAAATATACATTATCCTTAATTCATACATTTACAGAGATATATTGTTTTCCCCATTATGGTTAATGAACAAGCAAATATAAAACCCTTTCCTTCAGATAAGATTATGAATACGTTACTGAAGAACATATTCACAGCCTTGTAGAAAAGTCTGTTAACAAATCTGTCCAAGCTGCTATCCGTTCCGCTATGTCCACCATGCAGGACACGATTTCTAAATCAGTAACACTAGCCATTGCTCAAGCTACTCCTAGAGAATCCCCTCAGAAAATTCCATCTACTCCTTCTGAGTTATTCTGGTCCGCTGAGGATTCTACCACAGCTATGGCTAAAGGCATAAAAAAGTCTGGTAAATGTTCTCAGAAGAGACATTTTTGTTATACCGATACCTCTTCCCCTAAACATAAAAAATTAATGTCCAAAAAAGAGGATCAGGTCAAATCACATAGCTCGTACATTAAACCTAGCTCTTCTGCAGGTGTCCAAAAGTCACACCTTTTACCCTCCGTTCGTGAGGAAGAAATGTATAAACGGGCAATCAAAGTCCCTTGTCGGCTTGAACCAGACTTAAACGAAACCTCATCAAATGAATCTTTTTTGGAGGAATCAGATTCCTCATATATAGATGAAAATTCGGACTATGAGGAGGTTTCAGATAAAGATGTTAATAATATGCCTATTGATGATGATGCCACAATTTTGGACAGCACAGGAGAACCCTACTTCGACCCAGGGCACATAAAACACCCGCGATCGGGAGAGTGGGTCCCTCACCCTCAAGTGGCAAAATTTTTATCCCTTTGGATGAGAAAACCTCTAGAAAAATCAGCTAGGAGCAAATTGACATTGCCTCTTAATGCAGCCTCTACTCCCGAACTAGACCCCATTCTAGTCAAATATTTAATGAAAACGGGGAAAAATCCCAAAAAAGGCATTGATAGGTCATTTAAATCGTGTCAAGACAAATTTCTTGACCTGTTAGGTCCAATTACAAAGATTTTGGACTTATCGGAAGAAGCCATATCTTCTGGCAAACCCATAGACGTAAACATACTTAAAGGTTGGGCCCAAAGGGCAGTATGTCTTTTGGGTAACACTAATGCCGCCTTTTGTGCAGAGCGGAGACGCTCTATCCTTATGAGACATGATCCTCAACTCATACACTTGGCTAGTACTGAATCAAAATCTAATGTAGGTTTACTCTTTGGTAGTTCCTTCATTAAGGAAATAAGTAAATATGTAAGCATATTTTCTTCACTTGATAAAGCTCAAACTTCTCTGAAAAAAGTGTTTCAACATAGAGTTTTTGGCAGGGCTGGGAGAGGAAAGGGCCGCTTTCCCAGCTGCCAATTCCAAGACAGAAAATACTACAAAATACTACAAAGGCCCTACCCATTCCGAAAGACCCTCCTACACTCCAACAAACACTTTTCAACCCACACCCTTCTTTCCCTCACGAGGACGCCCTTGGAGGGCCAGAGGTCACAGAGGCTACCCTAGATCCAGACCTCCTACAGGTGAGTGCTCTAATTCCACTTTTTTCCCACATTCCCTTAGGGGGAAGGCTCACACATTTTTTCCACAATGATTACGTCAGATACCTGGATTCTAAACACCATCTCAGGGTATCAGATAGAGTTTGTCTCCCCTCCTATACAACTAACAAAACCTCAACCTATTATATTTTCAAAAATAGATCAAAATCTAATAAGAATAGAAATCAAAGAATTACATTCCAAGGGAGCAATTTGTCCAATCCCACCTCAATGCCCTGGGTTTCTGAGCAACCTATTTTTAGTAAAAAAGAAGGACGGCGGTTACAGACCCGTCATAAATTTGAGAACCCTCAACAATTATGTCAGATATCAGCACTTCAAAATGGAAGGGATCCATCTTTTAAGAGACCTTTTAATTCAAGGGGATTGGTTGGTCAAAATAGATCTCAAAGATGCCTATCTCACAGTCCCAATTCATCCTTCTTCTCAACCCTATCTACAATTCTGTTGGTAAAATCAAACTTGGCAATTCACCAGCCTACCGTTCGGCCTTTCTTCAGCACCGTGGTGCTTTACGAAACTCATGAAACTGGTAGTAGCTGCTCTAAGAAGTCGAGGGGTTCGTCTTATAATTTATTTAGACGACATTCTCTTAATGGCCCAATCATTACCACTCATTCATCTACATATGCAATGGACAGTATCGTTACTCATGGACCTCGGATTTTTAATCAATTTCCAAAAATCAGTTTTAACCCCAGGGATGACTATAGAATTTCTAGGTTTTATAATAGACACCTAATCGGCTCTTCTCAGTCTCCCTTCCAGGAAACTAAAAACAATTTGAAGGGAGATTCACTCCATACTAAACAAACAATTAGTTTCCTTAAGGACAATTGCTCGTGTTGTAGGTCTACTTTCAGCCTCAATACAGGCCATTTTCCCAGCCCCTCTGCATTACAGAGCCCTTCAACGGCTCAAAACCCCACATTTAAGAGACGGTTTAAGCTACTCGGACGAGATAACCCTCAATTCAGACACCAAGGAAGAACTTCTTTGGTGGCTACAACACATCCAAGCCTGGAATGGAAAAACCATTTTCAACTCCTTACCAGACCTAATTATAGAATCCGACGCGAGTCAATCAGGATGGGGTGCTCGCTGTGGACCTTTTTCCACAGGGGGCAAATGGTCCATAAAAGAATCCCATCTCCATATCAATTGCTTGGAGCTCCTGGCGGGGTGTTTCGCTCTCAAGAGTTTTGCGAAAAACAAATCGCATTGCTGCATTCTTTTACGGATGGACAATGTGTCGGCTGTGCAATATGTCAATCAATTGGGAGGTACGAGATCAAAACTTCTAGCCGATATTGCGAAAAACTTTTGGCATTTTTGTCTGGACAGGGATATTGTTTTGAGAGCGGAATATCTCCCAGGACTCTCCAATTCCATAGCGGATTGGAATTCCCGATTTTTGGTAGATACCAGCGACTGGAATCTGAATCCCTTGATTTTCCAACAAATCCTTTCTATTTGGGGCCCTCTTCATATAGACCTATTCGCCTCGCGTTTAAATCGCCAACTTCCTCAATTTTTCAGTTGGCATCCCGATCCCTAAGCATTGGGAGTAGATGCTTTTCTTCAAACTTGGCCAACCATGACCCTATATGCGTTCCCTCCATTTGCTCTCATCCCGAGAGTCCTGATTCATACAATAGCCATGAAATCAACTCTAGTTTTAATAACCCCACGATGGCCCACTCAAACTTGGTTCCCTCAACTCCTAGGGATGACCATAGACTTCCCCCGTATTCTACCAGCAATACACAATATCCTTCAGGATCCACAGGGGAACCCTCATCCTCTAATTACATCGGGACAACTTTCTCTGGTTGCTTGGTTAATCTCAGGACAACAGAATCTGATCCGGGATTTTCACAACCAACTAGAGGCCTTTCAGAGGCCTGGGCTGCAGGTACCAGGACAGCTTACAGATCAGCCTGGAAATTATGGCTTTATTGGTGCATGCAACGGGATTTGGATCCCATTCATGCATCTATCTCCCATATCTTAAATTTTCTCTCTCTCTCTTTTGATGAAGGAAAGGCATATCGTACAATAAATGTTTATCGTTTTGCTTTTTCTTCTAATCATTCACCGATTGATTCTATACCTGTAGGTAAACACCCCCTAATTTGCTAATTAATGAAAGGAATTCGCTTCAAGAGGCCCCCTCTTCCCAAATATCAATCTACTTGGGATGTTAGTGTTCTTCTAAACCTTATCATCTCATGGGGGGATAATGACTCATTAACCTTAAAATTACTTTCATTTAAACTTACAGTTTTACTATGTCTTATATCTTTTAAGAGAGTTTCTGACGTGAAAGCACTAGACATATCCCGTAGACACTATTCTCCTCGAGGGGTTCATTTTTCTATATCTAGACGTACAAAAACAAATTTACAGTTTTTTACCCTGCATTTCCTCACCATAATAACTTGTGTGTAGTTCGCTGCTTAAAAACATGTGAATCAAAAACTATTAATCTTAGAACCCAATCTTCTAAATTACTCATTTCCTATTGTAAACCATACTTACCCGTATCTTCTCCTACTTTAGCTAGATGGGTTAGACAAACTATGAACTTAGCAGACATTGATACCAAGAAGTTTGGCGCCCATTCAACTAGAGGAGCCATGTCCACCAAAGTTCTTCAAGCAGGAGGTTCCCTATCGGATATTCTTAAAGCAGCCAATTGGTCATCTGAATCAACATTTAAAACCTTTTATTTTAAACCTGAATCTCATGTGTCTATGTCTATTCTTTAGAAATATGATACTTAAATTAATGAACGTATTTTACAGATCTTAGCTTTAAACTTGCATAATATGAAGCCTCCTGTCTGCCATAAAATTGGAGATTTTCCTAACCTTGGTGACGGAAAATATGGATTTTATTAAAGACAGGAGGCGAATATTATCCCACCCAATTAACCCAACCCTTATTCATTTCCTATAGTTTAATGGACGACAACAGAAGTTTTTCCAGGTTCAAGATCCAACCTACCTGAGTTTCGATGTTCTTCTGATTACAGTTTTTTCCTACTTCAACCATATCACATCAAACAAAGAGGAAGTGAAAGAGGACTCCAGATGTTATATTACCTAGGCTACATGCTGATTGGTTACTAGTTACCTGTTACACACCTGACTAATTAAAACACTTTTACTTTACTTTGTTAACTCTTGCTGCTATGAGTAGTAAAGAAAGATTTAATGCATAATATTCGCCTCCTGTCTTTAATAAAATCCATATTTTCCGTCACCAAGGTTAGGAAAATCTCCAATTTTGCATCAGAGGAACCATTCAGTTCCAGCAAAACTGACCAAAATGGGGCCTTTTAGCCCCCAAACACCAGACAAACCCATGCCATGCATGGGCGGTATCACTGTACTCAAGAGATGTTGCTGAACACATATTGGGGTGTTGTTTGAGAGTGACGTAGACCTGGAGCTATAAATGTATACCTGAAGTACAATTTGTGTGAAAACAAAATGCAAAAAAAATTATTAACACAAACTTTGGCAAATGCTGGTGATAGAATCTCATGCATGGAAAGGGTCAAAATACTAGCATTTGAAATACCCTGGGGTGTCTAGTTTTCAAAGATATATGGTTTGATGGGGTAAATTGAATTAGAAGGCTTCAAAGATTAGGACATAGGGGCAGTAGGACCAGATGTAAAGGTTCCAAGTTAAAAAATGTGCACTTCCTAAATGTGGCGTTTTACCTCCCAAACAACCCGACAAACCCATGCATGGGGCTATCACTGTACTCGGGAGGTGTTGCTGAACACATATCGTAAATATATACATGAAGCACAATTTGAGTGATAAAAAAAGCACAAAATAAATTACTACCACAAAGTTTGACAAAGAGTGGTAGTAGAATTAGTGTATGGAAAGGGTTAAAATACCAGCATTTGAAATACCTTGAGGTGCCTAGTTTTCAAAAATATATGGTTTGATGGGGTAAATTGCATTGGCCGTCTTTAAAGATACCCAAAACAGTACATGTGGGAGAATGACCAGCTTTGGGAAAAAATGGTTTTGAAATAGCAAAACGCTACTTGTACCTATTGCCCAACAACTTGCAGAAAGCAAAAAAACATAAAACCATTGGGTATTTATAAACTCAGGACATATAGTAGAATCTATTTAGCAGGTTTTTTTTTTTCAAAAGTCAGAAAATTTGGGGAATTTTTCAAATATTTCATCAAATTATTTTTTATAGGAAATTAGATAATATGATCAAAACAATGGTATCTGAAGAAAGTCCTTCTTGTCCTGAAAAAACAACATATAACTTGAGTAGGTATACTAAATGAGTGAGGAGAAAATTACATCTAAACACGAGCACCGCAAAAGTGTTAAAACAGCCTCGGTCACAAAGGGAACAAAAAGTAAAAAACAGCCTGGTCCTTAAGGGGTTAAAGGGTGTTAAACTATCAGAAAAGAATTGACTATGTCATGTCCTGCAGGAATGGCAAATTAATAGTTCGGTAATCTTTTCCACTGTCGAAAAGAGAAGCTAAGAAATTCATCATTGAATTTGATGGTGCTATATAAAACAATAAATAATAATAATAACTTCAGTCATGGTTGTCTGAACGGGACCCAGATTTCCTTCCAAGCACCAGCTAGACCATAACTTCCAGGCTGCTCCATAAGCCCTCCTGGTGCCCAGTGTCCAACAAAACCGGTATCCCTGAGATCAACCATGCCAGTAAAATTAAGGATTCGTCCAGAATTAATGGATGTAGTTCTCCCAAAGGACTGAGCAGAATATCTGGGAATGATGACAATTCGTGGAAAATCCATACTCAATTCTAGAAGAGTAGGGTACCATGATTGAGTGATTAGAACTATTGTTACCCTCTGTGGTCTGACCATGGAAACAACTCTGGGAATCATGGAGAATGATGGGAATGCATAATTTATTCCTTGAGACCAGTAGAGTAGCGGGGGGCGGCGGTCCGCACCGGGTGCCGCTCATCAGGGGGGTGCCAACCTGCCGGCACCCGGCACCCCTCCAGAGACGGACAGTAATGTCCGCCGCTGGAGGAGAAGGCTCACAAGAGAGCGGTATCGGAGGTCTTTAACAGACCTCCGGCTCCCTTGAGTGATTTTAAGCCGGGAACCGGCTTAAAATCACTCAAGGGAGCCGGAGGTCTGTTAAAGACCTCCGATACCGCTCCCTCGCGATCCGCGCGGCAACAGCTGCTGAAGCAACACTGAAGCCGCGCCCACCGCCGTCCGTGCCCTCTGAACCGGAAGAAGACAGAAGAAGAGGAGCGAAGAGGAAGAAAAGGAGCTGACTGCTGTTAGAAGAAAAGAGGAAAGGTAGGAAATCATTCAGTGAGAGTGGATTGGTATGTGTGGATTGGTATGTGTGGATTGGTATGTGTGGAGTCTGTGGATTTGTAAGTGTGAGTTGGTAAATGTGGATTGGTATGTGTGGATTGGTATGTGTGGAATCTGTGGATTTGTAAGTGTGAGTTGGTAAATGTGGATTGGTATGTGTGGAATCTGTGGATTGGTAAATGTGGATTGGTAAATGTGGAATGTGTGGATTGGTAAATGTGGATTGGTAAATGTGGATTGGTATGTGTGGATTGGTATGTGTGGAATCTGTGGATTGGTAAATGTGGATTGGTATGTGTGGAATCTGTGGATTGGTAAATGTGGATTGGTATGTGTGGAATCTGGATTGGTATGTGTGGATTGGTATGTGTGAAATCTGTGGATTGTTATGTGTGGAAACTGTGGATTGGTAAATATGGATTGGTAAATGTGGATTGGTAAGTGTGGATTGGTAAGTGTTAATTGGTATGTGTGGAATCTGTGGATTGGTAAGTGTGGATTGGTAAATGTGGAATCTGTGGATTGGTAAATGTGGATTGGTATTTGTGGAATCTGTGGATTGGTATGCGTGGAATCTGTGGATTGGTATGTGTGGATTGGTAAGTGTGGATCGGTACGTGTGGATTGGTAAATGTGTGAGAGTGATGGGTGTTACCATTTCCAATGTCTTTTTCATTATGCTCTAAAGTACATCATAACTCCCATCACTCTATACTGTTCCATACAGTGGCAGAGCTGGGAGACAGAGGCCTTGCACCCCCACCGCAGGACTCCTGAAAGGTAAGTGAACTTCAAAGGGGGGAGAGGGTAGATAGTTAGGAGGGGGTAGATAGGGAGAAGGGAGTGAGACGGGGGGATAGGGGGTAGATAGGGAGAAGGGAGTCAGAAGGGGGTGAGAATGGTTAGATAGGGAGAAAGGAGGGTAGCAAGAATATTGAAATAAAGAGTCAGAATGAGAGAGCGAAAATGAATTAATTAATGTGTGGATGAATTGTGTGGATGAATTGTGTGAATGAGTGAGAGAATTAATGAATTTGTGAGAATGCATCAATGAATATGTGTAAATAATTTGTGTAAAAGAATAAATGATTGCGTGAATGAAAGTGAATTAGTGAGTGACTGTAAAAGTGTTTGTGTTAATCATAGGTGTATAGTTGATTTGTTAAAAAGGCAAAGATGGTATAAGCAGGGTGTTTATGGGACAAAGATGGCACGTCCTATGTGTGTGTAATTTGGGTGCTGGTCAGGTTCTATGTGGGCAATGTGGACGCTGTTTTTTTTGGAGGGTTAATAAAGAAAGCACTATTATATGTTCAGTAAATGTTATTTAAACGTGTTTATTTTACCTATAAGTTATTAATTTATTTTTTCAGATTTCTTGTTGTTTACAGTTGACATACAGTTTACAAATTGGTGCAATAAATATTCTTGCCAACATAATTTTGTAGATGTCTTTACATTTGGGGGGGGTGCCACTTACAGGATCCGCCCCTGCTTGAGACCATTCTTGAAGAAAAGCATCCACTGCTAGGACTTCTGGGTCTGGTCTCCAACTGAAGAATTTTGGTAATTTGGTATTCAAACGAGTGGCAAAAAGGTAGAGAGGAGTTCTTCTCTTGCTCCTACAGAAAGAGCTACCAGATTTGTATATTGGAGACCTTTTTTCAAAGATTGAGCTTTCAATCTCTTTTGAGTGCTCTGTAATGTAGAGGAGCAGGAAACATGGCTTGGATTAATGCAGACAGCATCCTTATTAGTTTGCCGTTCTGTCTTAAAGAAATATGTGTCCTCCTCAGGATCGATCGGATCTCTTTTCTGATAAGTTTAGATTTCGGTAGACTTAATGGAGTGTAGGTGGAATTCATGGTAAATCCCAGACGTTATATTTGTGTGCGAGGAATCACCATTGACTTCTTCCAGTTTATAAGGAAACCCAATTTTGTGAGGATGTTTATGATCCACTGGGTATATAAGTGATTTGTCATTTGCTTTGAGACATTATAAGGATATCAGCCAAATAAATTATCGGTCTTACACCTCTGCGTCTCAATATAGACACAACCGGCCTCATAAATTTAGTGAAACCCCAAGGAGCTCACCTAGGCCAAAAGGTAGACAAGTGAATTGGTAATTTATCCCTTTCCAAATGAATCGCAGGAATTTCTGATGTAAAGAATATATGGGTACTGTCAGGTAGGCATCTTTGAGGTCTATCTTTGTCATGCAATCGCCTGGAAGAAGTAAATCCTTCAGATTGTGTATGCCCTCCATTTAGAATTGATGGTAGGAAACCCATTTGTTTAGTTCTTTTAAGTTTATGACTGGACAGTAACCTGCATCTATCTTTTTACAAGAAAACAATTGGTGACAAACCCCGGGGAATAAAATGGCACTGGCCCTTTTGTTCAGCAAATCTAGTATTTCTGGATTTATTATAGTGAAATCTGATAACTGGAAAGAAATTGGATGAAGTAACTCTATCTGGGAAAGAAATGGCAATAAAATCTATCACATAACCTCAAAATATTTGCAGTACTAAGGATCTGCAGAAATTGTTGACCATTGATGGAAACAATGGGTCTTGGTTATAAGAAGATACCTCAGGAGAGGATGAATCAGAATCAGCGTAAGAATCAGGATTAATTCTGGTTTGCTTGGTTTTAATTATATCTTCATCATAAGAGGGGCTTGTGTGGCTTTGAAACAGACCGATCAATACTGCTCAATGGTTGGAGCGCGTCAAACAGATCCTGGTCCTGTGTTCTAAATGATCTCAGCCTAAGAGGGGCTGCAGGACCATCACCATGTTGCCTTTTCTGTTTGGCTTTGCCTGATTTAACTCCTGGTTTAAAATTGTCCCCTAATGGACATGTCTGAGTAATGGGGGTAATATTCTCGGTCCTGGTAATGTCAGAACCTATTAGAGCCATAGATATGGATTTGGCAATAGCAAGGGAGCTGCAAAAGTTTGCCATGAAATAGAAAGCTGCTCTTCCATCTTGGGCGAGTTAAGTGCCAAGAAGCTAGGACTAGTTTAGTGCCTAGTATTGAAACTAAAAATTAGAACTACTACTGAAAGAATCCTTTAAAGTCTTCTATATGATCCTGGTATCTAGAGCTATTTTGGAAACTGAAGACCAAAGGAGTCATTTGATATGCTGATACTCTCTGAAGTTAAGTACATTTGTTATTACAATGTTATTAGAATATAATTGTTGACTGTCTGTAACTTGGTTATGGTAACCTTTTTCGATATATTGTTTTTACCGCTAGAGGTATTAATAAAGTATATCATTATATATCATAACATCTGTTGGTATTCGTCTTTACATAATTTAACTGTATTCCTGAATCAAATTTATTGTTAAATGTGTTTTGTCTAAATTGTGTATTTAAATATTAGCATAATTTTGCATAAAACAGGCCACGACCACAACACATCCATATAATTGGAATTGGATCTTGGGGAATCCATCATAAACTGAGCTATGTAATTAAATTATACTGTAATAAAAAAAAAAAAAAATCAAATTAAATTGAATTAACTGAACTAGGTAAAAACAGGGTTAAAAAGAAAGCAAGGAATATAAATGAATTTACCGTATTTACTCAACGACCCTGATAAGACGACCCCCCCCAAAATTTGAATATTAATTTAGGAAAAAAAGAAAAAGCCTGAATATAAGACTACCCTATCAGAAAAGTTTTACTAGTAAATATTAATTCACAAGTAAACTATTTTTTCATATTTAATAAAAACTATGATGAGAAAAATGAATTTTTTACTTTTATTTGCCAATCTGCCCCCCAGAAATGCCTTATATCCCTATATGCCACCAGAAATGCCTTATACCCCTATATGCCACTCTGCCTCCAGAAAGCCCTTATAGCCCCCCCCCATTTGCCACTTTTACCCTCCCCTGACTTACCAGTGCTTCCTTAGACTTGTCCCCCCCCCCATGCTTCAGATTCCTTGGTTCTAATGGGGCAGCCGGTGAAGCTCTGTGCGACACGTATGTTTTCTCCCCCATACACATTCTACTTTATGTATAAATTTACAACTCCTGGTATATACACTCACTGGCCAGCTTATTAGGTACACCTTGCTAGTATCGGGTTGGACGCCCTTTTGCCTTCATTCTTCGTGGCATATTTTCTACAAGGTGCTGGAAACATTCATTCAGAGATTTTGGTCCATATGGACATGATGGCATCACGCAGTTGCTGCAGATTTGTTGGCTGCACATCCATGATGTGAATCTCCTGTTCCACCACATCCTAAGAGTGCTATTGGATTGAGCTATGGCCTCCACAGTCACCAGATGAGTACAGTGAACTCATTGTCATTTTCAAGAAACCAGTTTGAGATGCGAGCTGCGTGACACTGTGCATTATCTGAAATACTCAGACCAGCCCATCTCAACCATGACACGTTCAAAGTCACTTAAATCCCCTTTCTTCCCCATTCTGATGTTCGGTTTGAACTTCAAGTTGTCTTGACCATGTCTACATGCCTAAACGCATAGTCGCTGCCATGTGATTGCGATAAAGTATTTATTTATGCACGCACACACAGAATTTGCTTGACGCAAACCCTAAATGCATTTAATTTCAACAATGAACCTCTGGGAATAGAGGCTCCACGGACAACATTTTAAAGCTTTTGTATACTGGCCAGTTTAAAACAAAATTCACAACGCAAAATGAGTTTTGTATTACAATTTTATTTTTAAAGACTACAAGCAATACATAGTCCCCAAAAACAAATTCAATAGAACATTACACTACTTGAGTAGTATTTTACGTGACCAATTAATATTTCACTAGCCAAGCAGCACACTTATAAGGCTATCTGGACAACAGCTACCTGTTAAGTAACTGAAACAATAATCAGGACCATGAAAACATTAGTAAAAAATGACTTATTTTGTAGAATGCCAGATGTTGGAGCAGGCCCCTCAATTCAAGGAATGTACAAAGGTATTCCAAAAATACAAAATAAATTATGAGAAGGCATGTATTATGATAAGTAAACAAGTGCATAATCCCAACTGACTTCCAACTGGATACAGCCATGAGCCACCAAGCTCAGTCTTCAATATTTTATCTTCAGAACACATTTTAGTGTTCACAATCATGATGAGAATATGGCAGTATAAAAGTTCTTTGTTCAGATGTGCTTTAGAACATTCCTCCTCCCATACCTCCCATGCCACCCATACCTCCCATACCACCCATTGCAGGATCCTTCTCTTCTTTTGGAATTTCTGTCACAACTGCTTCTGCAGTTGTCAAGAGTGAAGCCACACCTGCTGCATCCATTAAAGCAGTCCTGACAACCTAAATATTTAAAGAACATAGGTTAATATACACAAAACTAATAGCACATTTCAACCAGCAACAGAAAGATGAAGAAAAGGCATAATTCTATATGTCAAGTATTAAACACCAGGCCATATACTTAATTGGAACAAAGACAAAGCTTTGGGGGAGTTGTGGTTTTAACTCCCTCAGGTGGCTATAATAATATATATATATCTTCAAAGTTCCCTCACCCACTGAACTATGCAGGGCCAGTTGAGCTCTTCTTCCTTGCAAGGCGCCAACTGAATATATCGATTAATATATTAGCAGATTATATCTGAATACAGTACTCAGTGTACCATTACCATCATTATATTGTTGGTCACTACTTGCTCAATTGTCCTTAGTTTTTTTTTTTTTTTTTATTGCTTTTGTTTTTCACATCTCAGGCCCAGCCAAATTCTGTCTTAGCCTGTAAATCTTTTTTCCTTAATTTTGCTTATAGGCATGGATTTCCTACAAGACTGTACTTGCAATGAAAGGTCTACCTGCCTAAAAACCATAAATCATTACGTATGCTGTCCAAAGTCTGTACTTTAAATGTTTTAACACGTTTCTAATCATTCACATCAGACACTTACTTTTGTAGGGTCAATAATGCCTTTCTCAATCATATTTACAAATTCACCAAGCATGGCATCATATCCAACTTCAACAGGACTCTGAAGAATTTTTTCTACAATCAAGGAGCCTTCTACTCCTGCATTCTTTGCAATGGTCATTGCGGGAATCTTCAAGGACCTCCTTATAATTTCAGTTCCTGGAAAAAACAAAAACGGAGCGGTCACAGAGCATCCTGGGTGTTCGGTGTTGCTGAATACCTAGCTATCCAGACATTTCAGCTACATCATTGAAGTTTTAAAAACGGGTGTCTGCCACCATACAGTGGTGGAAAGTTGACAGCTCGGGGACGGGCCAGATGCCAATCTCAGTGTTACTGAATGAGAATGTAGATCGCTTTCTACACCCGTTTAACGCCACAACAGTCCTGGGACATCAATTGCCGTCAACTAAGTGTTTTTGCGTGACGTGTCTGGAGCGTCAACTGCCGTCAAGGGGTTAAAGGAGTTTCTTCAAATCAATTTCACCTAAGAGACCCCTGATCCCAAATATTAAAGAACTCAAGAGCTACATGGCCAGGAAAACCCTGCATTGGAGGGATATAATGACAGTCAACCAATATTTCTATAAATGTTAACCAAATTGGAAAAGCGTTATCACAGTCACAAGGTGTCACATATTTGCTTGTACAGAGTCTATATAGTCAGGCACCGTAAAGACAAACATACCAATTTTCTGATCTTCATTAGTTGGAGTGAGAGCATCCAAAGCTGGGATGCAACGAAGCAACGCGCAGCCACCACCCACAACAATGCCTTCTTCTACTGCAGCACGAGTTGCATTTAGAGCATCTGTTACTCTGTCTTTCTTCTCATTGACTTCAACGTCACTTGTGCCACCGACCTATTAGATGTTTAGCAAAGAAAATGATCAAACAAATAGGTATATAAAAAGGGATAATTCCTAGCTTTTGTTCTAGACCAGTAAAACGAGCACTGTCTGTGCAAGTCAGTGCAGCATTTCAGTAAGAAAATCGGTTCATAAGCTACACATGCTTAGAGGGACAGTATTAATGTTTCGGTGCTAGAAGTGGATTTCTATAATACATGCACTATAACCTGGTGTGATCAGTTTCTATGTTTCAATATATTTCTTTTGAAGTGTGAGAAATTGCGATTATGAAGCAGGCCACTGCTGCCTATGGGGAAAACAAACAAAACCACACACACTGGACATACTATCGTTGCATTAGGATTTTGTTTCTAGATCTTATGTCAAGACTTAAGTAATGTAGTCCGTTAGGAACAAAACAAAAAAACTGATTATGTGGTCTAAGCATTGTTTTAGTACCTTTAATACAGCAACACCATCAGAAAGCTTGGCCAGTCTCTCATTTAACTTCTCCTTCTCATATTCGCTGTTTGTGGTTTCCAACTGATCGTGAATTTCTTGAATACGCTTTTCAATCTGTGCTTTGTCACCTTTGCCTTTCAACAACATAGTGTCATCTTTAGTCACGATAACCTCTCCTACTTTACCAAAGTCATGAGGCTGAATATCTTCAATATTCAGAGTTAATCCCTCTTCTCCAAACACCTGGTTAAAATGATAATAAAAAGTAGTTTAGCTAAACTCCATTAATTAAAATGTTATTTTATGTTAAAGCAGGTCAAGAGACTTACTGCTCCACCAGATGCAATGGCCATATCCTTCAATTGGTTTTTTCGGTTGTCACCAAAACCTGGAGCCTTCACAGCAACTACTTGAAGACCAACCTTTAGCCTATACAGAAAAAAAAAAATCCAATGGTCAAAAATGAGCTATTTAGTTATATTTTCATATTATATATACACACACACACACGTTATAATAAATCAATAGTGAATGACAGTTATTATCCAGCTTTGTGGAGGTTGGAGTAAAGAGTCTGGTCTTTGCCCCAGAATGCAGGCGCCCATTAGTAAAACTAACATTGCTAACATACTAGAAAATGGGGGGGGGGGGGTTGGTGGAGCAAGTGCTCTGAAATTAGTAATGTATGGGTACACAGTATTCATGGAAAGTAAGGTCGTTTACAAAGTTCGCTTTCACTACCAATTAACACAATTACTTATTTAAAATCACACTTGCCTATTTAGAACCAGCGTGCTTAAAGCTTCGCCATCAACATCTTCAGCTATTATAACTAAAGGTTTACGGTGAGCATTTGCAATTTCGAGGGCAGGCACAATAGACTGAACACTTGAAATCTTCTTTTCACTAAGCAGGAGGTAAGCATCCTGGAATTCACACTTCTGGCCTAAAAGAACAAGAATAACAGTTTTGAAACAAAAAATTAAAAGCAAACAAAAATATATTTACACACACAAGATACAATGCACCTACCTTTAGCAGTGTTTATAAAGTATGGAGAAATGTATCCCCTGTCAAATTTCATTCCTTCAATTATCTCCAGCTCATCATGCAGGGTTTTGCCATCCTGTAAAATGGGATGCAACAAGAATGTCTTACAGAATCAGTTTCTGAGATGACCGTTATACTAATAGTTTCTTCATGACAACCTCCAAAATAATCAGAATCTCTTATATGAGACTAGTTTCAGAAACATTTACTACACTTCTTATAATTTACAAAAAAAAACCCCAAAACAATTACATAAAGTTTGAAAAGTTACCTTAACAGTTATTACTCCTTTACGACCAACTTTTTTCATTGCATCAGAAATAATTCTGCCAATTTCTTGGTCCCCATTTGCAGAGATAGTAGCAACCTGGAATAAATTAAGCACACTTAAGAATTGGGACTTAAACACAATTGGGGTAATATCCAGAAAACCGCATTCTACAAATTGTTCTTGCAGAATATGTCATGAGCCCATTTTTTTCCCCTTGATAACCATTTTCAGTACAAGATAAGGCAATATAAATGTTTTGTATGTGGCAGCCTTTACTTTACCCTGCGACATTTGGAGGAAAAAATAAATAAATAAAAAGCCAAAATATAAATACCTGAGCAATTTCTTCTGGTGTTGTTACGGGCTTAGATTGTTTCTTTAACTCAGCAATTACTGCATCCACTGCCAACATTACACCTGCAGGGGGAGAACAAGTTTACCCCATGGTCAGCCACACAGAACTCCAGGAAAAAAAAAAAAAGAAAGGCTGGAGAGTTACTGATCCCACATCACTTGTTCGTTCTCAAGGCAGACAATTTCTTTGGACTTGCTCTGAATCTGGACACTCAAGTTGTACGCGCTTTAAGGAATAGCTGTGTGGCCCCTTTTCGTTGCGTCAGTTCTGAAAATGCCCCATATGCATCTGCCCTTTCGCTCATCACCCAGGTAAATGGTGCGCACGAGATGCATTGAGCCGTTTAAAAGATAATATAGGGACAATTTTGCCTCTGCAAAGGCACAATGGGATTTATTCACTGAGCAACGATGAAATAATGTGATTTTGTTATTTTATCGCCAGGATGCATCTCCCAAGCTGGATCAATCACACAAATCTGCTTCTGATGGAAGCACAGTCCCTTCTATAGTTTGTCAAGTGACCTTTTGCTATCAAAGATATAGACTCCTACAAAAGCCAAATTAAAAGTGCTATAAATCATTTTATGTCGACATTCGGCACAAATATTATTCTTTATTTAACCCTTTCAGACCTCTGTGTAGCCAAAGGAAACTGTTTAATAAGCCACGATTCCCCTTTTGATAAACCTGCACAAATTATATATTTTTTGTTCAGGAGAAGTAGGGCCTTTTAAAATCATAGAACATATTACATATTTTTAATACTATTGACTGAAATGGTTTGGGGTAGTTTTTTTGATACTTATAATGGAAGGGCTAGGAAGCCCCCCATTTGTTATTAAAAAATAAATCTATAAATTTGTGATGTCATGGTGGCATCACTGGGCTCCCAATCATTTTTTACATAAACTCGGATTGAGTGCCTAAAAGTGGACACAAGGGAAAACTAAGAAAATGTTACTTTACAGGTTAGAGGTCGTACGAGTAATAACTAAATGTACCTTAATATTTTACAACTTAAGCGGCAGCAATGACAGCCACCTTAACCTTTTTCTTATATAGTGAAGCTATACTTTCAGCATGTATACGTATACATTAGAGACAAATCTTGTATGCAAATATCTACTGCATTACAAAATGACACAAATATTCACACACACACACACTTTATTTTGCTTCTCAAGTTTGTTGGTCCTGCCTTCTTTATGTACTGGATGAAGGATGTAGATGGAAATGACCACTTACCCCTTCTTATTTCTACTGGATTTGCTCCTTTGCTGATCTTTTCAAAGCCCTCCTTTGCAATTGATCTTGCAAGAACAGTTGCTGTTGTGGTTCCATCTCCTGCTTCTTCATTTGTGTTGTTAGCTACATCTTGCACTAGTTTAGCGCCAATGTTTTTGTATTTGTCTTTTAGATCAATTGCTTTTGCAACTGTGACGCCATCTTTAGTTACTTTAGGACTTCCCCAGCTTTGTTCAATGATAACGGTCCTGCCCTGTGAAAATAAGGCAAAGGATACTGTTAAAGAAACTGAAATAAACCAGTTTCCCCCGTGCCAATCCAAGTCATTGGTGAACTACTCTGGCATGTGACCACTACCCACTAATGGAGTGTGATCAATGTGTAAGCCACCAGTTAACAAATTAACAGACAATGTCTAATCAATGTCTTACTGCCACGTTTTTTTAACCCCCCCCCACTTCCATTTGCAAACAGCTCAAAATCAACTTAATTGAAGACCAACATGTTAGAGCAGCTACAGGAGCTTATTGGCAGATGCAGACATTGATGGACATACACATAACATGAGTGTACATACAAGGGTTACACGACTACAACTGTGCATGCAGCAGTTAGCTTTATAGTGTTACTACAGAGCACATATTGCCAATACGTTGATGTTTTGGCTGGTTTCAATCAACATGTTCCGCTTATCTCATACTCGGACTAGACTTTGCACAAGGTCAGTCAAGGACAACTGTGCCGAGGGGATGTTGTACTTACCCTCCCCCCATGGATGTTTATGGAGGTATGTGGGCATTGAGTTTTAAAGAAATACTACAAAAAATGTGTTCAATGTTAAGACATACAGAGAACGTTACATTTAAGCATGCCGTCACAACCCAAGGCTCTTGCATGGATAACTATAGAAAGAGAAGCTCTGTATAAGCATTTTTACTACAAAACAAGTGGGTTTTTTTGTTGCAAAGAACACACTTCTTCGTGGTGCTAGACATAGATCTTAGTTACAAAGTCTTCAAACATACAGGCAAAAAGCCATGTTAATATACAACATACCTACTCGCAAAGCAAGACACATGCTGTGCGCTCTTATGTAAATATCAAACATGCTACAGATTTAAAGCCTTTTACAAAAGCCACAATACCTTTGGTCCCATTGTCACAGCAACTGCATCCGCAAGAAGGTCAACACCTTGCAGCATAAGAGCTCTGGCATCAGCCCCAAATTTGACATCTTTGGCATATCCGCGGGTGAGATGAGGGGCCAATGCCCGGGACACCGGTCTCACCTGGCGCAGAATGCTTGGTAGACGCAACATTTCTTTAAGGAAGAAAGAAAAAAAAATTAACCATCAGGAGCCTGAACCAGAGGTGAGAGCATTTCTTAGGCGTGACTACCATTAAAGCCCCGGCTGTGAAGAATGAATGAAAAGTGCACCATGTCACACTATGTCTAGATACGAATCTTACGTAACGATGCCCGGGGATAGACATAGCAGGGCGCGGGGCTGCGACACTCGCCGACTTATTATTACATAGTAAAGGCGACGGGCTATCGGGATATCCGCGCAGATGCAGAGACTGTACAGGCCCCCCCCATAACGATAACAGGTTCTAGAAAGCGAGAAGAGCGGGGATGACCGGTAACGAGTACAAATCACATGAGCCCGTGAACGTGCAGTTGGGCATACCCCAAGGTCACAACGTTAACCACGTGCTTCCATTCCGATGAGAAAAAAAAAACCCCGAAACAAACGAACCTAAAGGCTTTAACGAGCGGTCTATTTCAGTTACACGCGGTGCTCCAACATGGAGGGAAACCCGTCACGCACCTGCGGCTCGTATCCTACACTTACCGTACAGGAGGCAGCGGCAGGCAGGAGATGCTCTCACACACGTGTCTAACGCAGACTGACGAAAGGAACAGCAAGAGCCCGCAACCTTCTACCTCCTCACAAGTCACGTGAGGCCGAACGTACCAGCATTTTCTCCGCCCGGGAACTAGCATGAATTCACAGGCCGGCCTGGGACAGAGTGAAGGCCCGCCCCGCCACTCAGCTTTCAGGCCGGGATGCACGCCTCACGCTTTGAGCCTATCAAGCTGCGGGGGCGGGGCCCACTGTCACCCACCATTGCGAAACTGAAGGCGGTATAGTTCTAGTTCATGCAGATGCCCGGGCTCCAATTCCAGAATCTTCTGGAACAGCCCCGGCTTCCAAGGTCGGAGGTGACATTGACAGGCGCCCCGGATGTTATAATGCCGGGCAGTTTTTCTCTGGTCTATTTTTGTGCGATTTTTTAAGGATAACACGCAAAATATGAAGTGGAAGAGTGGGTGTAAAGCCGCGACCGTGCACATGTACGAATTTGACAAGGCAGACGCGAGAGAAGCTGGGAGGATCCACGGTGACCTGCCGGGTGCGGGTCGCGCATGCGCGAGGAAGGCTTTGTATTCACGTGGATGAAGGGCAGAGGCGTCAGTCTGAGCTGAGAGCTAGAGCGGGTTGTAGAGGTATCATCTATCATTATACCGGGCAGCATGGTGAGTTCTCTATTGCTGCGCTTCCCGTCTTTCGGGTGATCTGATACGCGTGTTCAGCATGCAGCGGTGTTACCAGCATTATTCTGGGGGAATTCTCTTCTATTCTGGAGGAGAATTTTCTTTTGCAGGTCTGTCTTTAAAAGGTTAAGCCTGCCTTCCGTCACCCTGCTTGTGCAGACACAAGAATGCATTTACTTACCGCGCGCTTTTTGGTGGGTCCTGGTTGTGACCCGCTGTCTGGCTCTGGTGAAGCTTGGGGTGCCTGGTTACCGGTGAAGCCATGTGGTTTTCTGTTAGAGGTCTTGAGTTTCGTAGCCGTCCCCGTGACAGGTACCGCTATTGGAACGCTTTCAACATACGAGTCCAATATCGTTTCGGGATGCTGATGCTCGCTGGCGGGACTGGCTGCAGTGACAGACGCGAATGCTGCCCGTTCTCATCTTTAAATTCAATAATAGTAATATCTTTAAAGAATAGCCGGGGATGCGCTGTTGGCTCCTGATGTAACGTGGTGCCTGTTCGGTGCCGCTATTCTCTGCCAAGATTCAAAACTAAAACGAGTAGTGGAAGCGCATGAATGGATGATTCTCCCAGGTGGCGATTGAAAGGTTTTAATATGGTGCATGTTGACCATTAATAGTCATATAACATACATGTTCTGTAGTGTAGAGGGATGCATAGCCCAGTTATCTGCAGCGCTGCTTTCTTCTAAGCAGTTGTGGTGTGACTTCTATTAGACGCGAATTATGCTGCGAGTGCAGGAGATGTATCTGACCAGTGACCTTATGTGAGTGTGCCAAGGTCATTTGCTTGTACCCTCCTAACAATTGTAGTATTTGTAGCAATAAAATATCCCCAGTATGCACTCTAAAAATATAGTTAGATTATGCAATAGATTTGTTTATATGTACCTATTTACAGCTAGTCTTCTCTAAAACTACACGCATTTCTTTTGTTCTTACAGGCTGGACAAGCTTTTAAGAAGTTTCTGCCATTATTCGACCGCGTTCTTGTTGAGCGATTTGCTGTAGAAACTGTCACTAAAGGAGGAATTATGCTTCCAGAGAAATCACAGAACAAAGTGCTTCAAGCTACAGTGGTCGCTGTTGGAGGTGGATCCAAAGGAAAGGTAAATTCTTTATTTTTAGCGTTATTCCTATAAATTCATCTTATCTGTTTTGTTAAACATTACAAGGTTTTTAAAAATCATACCCAGTACTCTAATGCTCTGTTTTAAATAATAGACCAGTTTGTGTTTCACAGGCATCCAAAATATAAACAGTTTTTAGTTTTTCTAGCAATTTACTTTCTCATTCAAAGCGCTGCCAGCTTAACAAAAATCTAGAAGGCAGAATATGATGGCCTGTAAAAGTATTTTGTTTGTGTAACAATGGCGGAGAGGTGGGCTTTCTGGTAAAGTTTATGCTTTAAATTATCGAATTTCTTACCTTTTTGTCTTTCACTTTTAGCTTGGAGAAGTTGAGCCTGTCAGTGTAAAAGTCGGTGACAAAATCTTACTACCAGAGTATGGAGGCACCAAGGTTGTTCTAGATGATAAGGTAAGTTAGTGAGTTTTGATGTGGGAGAAGCTACATCTTCTTGTATTTGGATATTTTGAACTGCCTATTGATAATTCGCATTTCTTTTTCTCTCTCGCAGGATTACTTCTTATTCAGAGATGGAGATATCTTGGGCAAATATGTAGAATAACCTTGCTGCTGTTTCGTGTATGTTCATTCCAGGATACGTCCAGTTTAGGTTAATAATGTAAATAGACAATTTTTTTCTTTTGGAATAATGTAAAGATCCACACTTTGTACTTTTTTTTTCCCTTATGCCATACCATGCTTTGTCAATCATTTCTGCTTTATTTGATCTAACAATAAATGATATTGGTTTCAAGGATTTCAGCTTTCATTGATTTAAATTGTCTCTCTATTAAGTGAAATTGGTTTATCGGATATAGAGCATTAAGCACAATATGCAAACTAAAGGGGCGATTAATAGTACATTTGACTGAAATAACTGGCCAGTGCTAAGCTAGAATATCTTAAAGGTGAGCTATCCCTGAACACAAGGAATAGAAGCCTTGGTAAAGAACATATCAAAATACATTTAGTGGGTGTCTTTCAATGGCAGGCAACTTTTGTTGTGGTCATGCATTTCCATATAATGCTTCTTGTGTAAAGGAAAATTAAAAAGTGACCTTTTTTCCTCCTACCAAATTGTGTAGATCTGCAAGAAAAATGTGGGTTAAATATACACTCAGAAAATGCATTTCCATAACGTGCAATGTACAATTCAGTTCTACTGATATGTTGAAACAAACATCCATGTAGAGTCTCTATGATAAAGGTATACCCCACTGCTTATAGAACAAGTAACAAATAAGAGTTTATTCATGAAACTGAGATACACAAACCCTACCCTCGATTAATATAAGTTCGTTGGAATAATATCCGCAGTTTTCAATAGAGAAATGTCGCAGGGTAATCTTTACAATACCTAAAGGAGTTTTTCCTCCATTACTCCTGCATACTAAGCCAAGTTAGTTAAGCAGATCGTGTTGAGTCCTTGTAGAAGTTTAATTGCAAGTCAAGACACAGACTGTCCACCCATCATATACACTTTCATGCATGTGATTTCTGGGAGGTTCTCTTAAATTCATTGTGGTGTCCCTCCTTGCAAATGCACGGGGGGATTTTGCAGAACTCCCCCATATATTTGTGTGCCCTCCCCTCAATTATTTTCCATTCAGGAGATTGTGTTTGGCTGAACACATCTCCATGCATGTCATATACTTAGTCAGCTCCAGCGCTGGCTTAGCAAACGCCGCAGATGAAGGTCTAATCAGAGCCCCATGCACTGAAAGCACTACCATTGATTTCAAAGACATACTTTCCAGTCAGTGATTGTTACCCCCAGAGTACGTTAAGATGCACTCTTTAGTTGGGGTGTCAAGACCAGTAACCTTTCTCTTTAAAGATACTTTTTGTACATTGTATTGCAATACTTCAACCTTCGAGTACCCAGGTGTATCACATGCTAAAATGAAGAGTTCCCTGGCAAAAAAAACAAAACTAGTGCATTAAGTGTAATGGCTGGAAAGTGCTTAATAAGGAAAGGTGTTTTAACCGGCTTTATGATGGCATTGTACAAATCAATGAGTTCAACACTACTTTCACAAAAAGGACACTAGTACATTGTACAAGAAGGCCACAGGAATTGGCACAGAACTTGTCTTTGATGTCTTTGTGTCTCATACGATATCTAATCAACTTGATTACACAACTCAACTGTATGTTGCAAATGGACGCAGTGTAAAGGCGTTGCCAACATTACAGCCGAAACATGTTTGCTTACATCAAAGTAGACTTTAGATCACCCTAATCTCCTGTCCAGCCGGACACTGGATTTTTTTTCTCTGTGACATTGCCTTGCTCTTGCCACAAGATTAAAAGGACATTGAACCTTTTGACTTTCAGATACATTGATTCATTCCTACTAATGATTTAAAATACTTGGTGGTGGACTTGGCATCTTGACTCATTTGATACATTTCTTTGCATGGAAAGGTGATTTTACCATTTTTACATTTTTCAGTTCAGTATGTTAAATATGTAATTATTTACATATTAGAGTGTGTTAAATATATGCATTTTTTTAAATAAAATACTTAATATGTGTGTATCATGGTAACATCATAGCTACAGGATTTACATGATTACAACTTAGATAAATTACTGTCCAACATCAGTGCCTCCTAAATACACTCCAAAATGTTGTGGAAAGCCTTCCAAGAAGAGTACAGGGTGCTCCATATTAACGTCCATAGTTTTGGAATGGGATGTACAACAAGTTCATATAGGTGTGATGATCAAGTGTCCACATCTTTTTGGTCATAAAGTATAAGTGAAGGGGAAATTTTAAGGTGAAAGTGGAGCGACTATCGAAACCTGGGATTAAGATAGATCTTTGAGACAACAATGTTTCATTCCTTCATGATTTATCTCTCCAAAGTAATAACGTACATTGACAGCTACACATTATCTGAACAAAGCATGACTTATATGGCCTTCTGGTTATGTTCAGGCACACTATTTTTAAATAATTGAATCATGTGTCCTGGAAAACGTAGATGGATGATGATTCTACACGGGTATAAAATGATATAAAATATATTTCCCAGCAGCGGTCAGAAGGCACTTTCCACACTCCTAAAAAAATAAGCCTATTTAGGTTGAGAATGACAGCAAAAGATGCCACTGTGTTAATAAACACTAAATGTTTTACTTTCACAATGTTGCATGTGATGGTTGTTAGTTTAGTGCAAATGTACATGACAACTTTGTCCTTGAGCTGACTTTTGTAACATGTGGCAGCTGTTCATCTGACCAAATAGGTCTTGTTACTTATAGTCCTGTTTTGGGGGAAGACAGCTGCTCCCAGAGTTCCTAATGTAAATTCCTAATGTAAAATATAACATGGTAATATATATCTTCTTAAAGGTTTTAATACAATAATTCCATACTTAAAGTAGAAGCATAGCACTTAAGGAAAACCAATAAGTAGGGACATTCTGGAAATGGACAATTTTTTTACAAATACACCTTTTGAATGCCCAAGTTATGGTGGAATACTTGGTAGGATAAAAAACATTTGAAACAAATGTTTTTATTATATTTAGATGGGAATTTTCAAGCGATCAGAGAAATAATAATTCGATTCGATTTTTGTAATGTAATAAAAGATATTTATATATTTCACACAGGTTATTATTTTATTCATGATGCAAATGTGTTTTTAATTATAAATCACAGACTTGACATTTGCTACATTGTATATGACTATTATAGGTGATTTTTTTTAACTCTTAATTGTAAAGCTTAACATTCACACATATATTATCTACTGGAACATGCTAAATTGTATTCCTCAAGATATGCCCCTATTTATAGCCTTGCTCATATGCTAGGCAACATTTTCAGTACTGGATAGCTGAGCACCAAAATCTGAAAAGCCTAAAAAAAATGCTTTACTTACAATGAACTGCATGAAAACAACTTTAAAGTACAACTTCATCTTTAGCCAAAGCGCTGCACGCAAAGCAAGTTCATTTTGTGAGTTAATGCAAAGAAAGTTCTATAGAATTCAAATGTCATACCAGGCACAAAAGAGACAACTGCCCTTGACAAGATTAAATATCCACAAATTCTCATGGTAGAGACCTTGGAATGTCCTTGCTTCCACTGTTTTCCAACACAAGTAGTCCTTGGCCGTCTTTAAAACCCCCCAAAAACACGATAAAGCATAAAAGGCGCCAATGCAAAATTGCACAATGTTTTAGAACGATGAGTTCATTCATGCAGTATAACTAGTTAACCACAGACGGCTGTGGCAAAAGTATTTGCCATTAGCTGTAGACACAGTGTAAGACGCACAGAAATCAAGAAAGAAAAAAAAACAATTCGGACATCACGGACAAACATTAAACAGGCGTAACAATAAATAGTAAAAGACAGGCCTGCAAAGGCAAGGATAGGAATATTTACATGACCAGAAAATTACCACGTAAATTCTACAAACTATTAACATTGTAATATACAAGTTCAAAGACACAAATATGTAATTGATACATATGTTTAGAAATGTTTAAAATACATGAAAAAACGATGAAGGCACTGCCTGCACATTATCAATATTAGTGTGTAAATCAGTAATGCAGATTATTGTCCATGATAGAATATGACAGCAGATAAAACCCATTCAACCCATACAGCCTGCCCATTTTTCCTGATGTAAACACTGAAGCTTTAATAGTCCTTGGTTTTGGTTTAGATTAAGGATAGCCATAGGCCTATCCTACTCATGTTTAAATTCCCTCTACCACTTCTTTTGGTTAGCTGTTCCACTTATCTACCACATTTCCAGTAAAATAATGTGTTTATTATATCTAAGCATCTAACCCTCTACCTTTAAATTCTGGCCTCTTGTTGAATGTGATAAATACTATAGGGCCAACCCTGGAACAGGAGCAGTTAGGTGGCAAGTATATTACACGTCAGAAAATACATAAAGTGCACATGATGGCTGGAGTGTCTCTTTAATCAGTCCTTTCTAAAGACATTGTAATATTTTCCTTGAATTCTGATGTTGTATACTATTTGCAAGTTAGCAGCAAGTGGGTACAATATATCAGAGGGTCTGTATGTGTATGAATGTGTTACAATAAAAGCATGTGTATTGTACCACTTTGGTTATTCTTCTGTATACACTGACACCCCATGGATACTGGATGAAATTACATCACAGTACATTTAGGCACAGAGCCACTAATTCCAGTTCCTAATTCACAAGAGCTGGATATCCTGCCATAGCACATACAACATAATCTTTTATGGTTTCTATGTACAGGGAAAGGAGGAAAGTGTACTTTTTATGTGAAAAGGTGAGCAGTTGCATTACCTACAAAGGGGATTTAACAAACAGCTCTTACGAACAATCACATTCCCCAAATCCCACATTTTGCAGTATTTTGGGGCTACAAACTAAAGAACAAAAAAAATATACCTATGTCAAAATTTCCAAATTCAAATGAGCAATATTAAAAACTCACCTAATGTGTATGGGGAAAGGTATTTTTTTTCTTTTCAGAGGAAAATGTTACTTCAGAGAAAAGTCACATTTCAGAAATTTTCACATCCCACCTACATTCAAAATACATATTCTTCTAACAATTGTGCTATTTTTATTATTGTGCTATACTGAGCACTGTCAATTCAGTGCAATCAAGAGAGACCAGTGATGAATTCTGGCCCATGTTTATATACACATTTAGGTAAAGTTGTAAAGAAATGTGGATCTCATACACGTCTCTAATTCCCTATTCTGTTACGTCCCAGTTGTGTTTATCTTTGTGCTACAAGACGTATACAGCTACTGTAAAACATGAACATTGATCAGCTATAACATTATGACCACTGACAGGTGATGTGAATAACACTGTTTTCATGGTACCTGTCAGTGGGAAGGGGCGTATGTTAGGCAGCAAGTGGACATTTCATCCTCAAAGTTGATGTGTTTAGAAGCAGGAAAAATACGCATAAGGATCTGAGCGACTTTGACAAGGGCCAAATTGTGATGATAGAAGACTGGATCAGAGGATCTCTAAAACTGCAGCTTTTGTGGGGTGTTCCTGGTCTGCAGTGGTCCAAGAATGGAAAAGAATTGAAGAAATCCAAGAATTGTAAAAAGTCTTTCAGAAGGATGCAGCACTCTTGGCATTGTTAAGATATTGGGACATGATCACAGAACCATCACACGTTTTGTTGCAAATAGTCAACAGGGTCGCAAGAAATGTGTTGGGAATAAAAGAAGCATATTAACTGCCAGAGATTTGAGAAGAATCAAACATGAAGCTACCATGAAGCCATTATTATTATCTTTATTATTATTATCTTTTATTTATATAGCACCAACAATTTACAATCCTCCAGTGCTGTCTTATTCCAGAACTGCAACCTACCCGGAGTGTCCCGAAGTACAAGGTGTTCAGTGCTCAAAGACACGGTCATTGTACGGTAGGCAGAAACCGGACTACCACTGAAGAAGACACACCAGTTGCAACGTCAAGACTGGCCCAAGAAATATCTGAAGACACATTTTTTAAAGGTTTTATGGACTGATGAGAGTGACTCTTGACAGTCCAGGTGGATGGGCTCGTGACTGGATCAGTACAATGCTCCATCGCATGCATCAAAGTACTCCACTGCATGGCTAGCAAGTAAAGGCCTTAAAGATGAAAGAACAACAACATGGCCCCCTCATCTGACCTAAACCCTATCGAGAACTTGTGGGCCCTTCTTAAACGGCAGATTTACAGAGAAGGCAAACAGTACACCTTTCTGAACAGTGTCTGGGAGGCCGTGGTTGCTGCAGCACAAGAAGTTGATCATCAACAGATCAAGAAACTGACAGACTCCATGAATTGAAGGCTTATGACTGTCATTGAAAAGAAGGGTGACACAATTTTTTACTTGTAAATTTTGAGTTGTTTGCGTAATATTCACTTTTACTTTCTTAAATATTCAATGTAAAGGTTTCTTAACATTTTGGATTGACGGAGAGCACTGTAGTTATTGAATAAGAAAACTAATCCTCAAAAATACAACTTGCCTAATAGTTGTGCACACAGTGTATGTTACGGTGTTTGTAAGTATGTTACAAGGTGTAAGTGTATGTAAGTACGTTGCTATGTGTGTTAGCATAACATATGTTACTGTGTGTATGTTACTGTTTGTAAGTATGTTACAGTGTGCGTTGCTGTATGTGTTAGCGTCTTTATACGTTACTGTGTGTATGTGTATTGTGTAAGTATGTTACAGGGTGTTAGTGTGTGTAAGTATGTTAATGTGTGTGTATGTTACTGTGGAAGTATGTTCCAGGGTGTTAGTGTGTGTAAGTATGTTACAGAGTGTAAGTATGTGTAACTATGTTATTGTGTGTATTTATGTTACTGTAGAAGTATGTTCTAGGGTGTTAGTATGTTACAGGGTGTTACAGTATGATTAACTATGTTACTGTATGTGTGTAGGAGGAGCTTTGGGGGCCCGACTGTAAGTCTCGCAGGGGCCTAGCATTTTGCATTACGCCACTGACCAAACCTGTACTGCTTTAAGAGTGCAGATATGGAATCCTATAAGGAAGCCGTATACCTTGCAAGACATTCTGAGTAATATACAAGTAAAGACATTACTCAAAGGCTGAGCGCAATATACAGACCATTTATTTCCCTTCCCACCCTTTCCGCCCAAATGCATCACTGGAACAGACTCTGGAGGCGGAGACGCCCCGCAGCCTCCCTCCTCCTCCTCCGCTTGCATTCAGCAGCTACATCCGGGTTCTTTCTGGAGCTCTATACTCTGTCACTATGGTCATGGCGGAGGGTACTGCAGTGCTGAGGAGGAACAGGCCCGGCACTAAGGCTCAGGTAATGACACTCGCGCTACTCTGCTGCTTTATCGAACATAAACCGCTGTCGCATCGACAACCGCTACGAGAGTTAAGCGGCGGAGGTACGGGCGTACAAGAAGCGAAGCGTGGCAGAATACAGATTTGGTCGTACGACACCATTTTCCGTGCCGGTATCCATCCGCGCATTCTCTGTTTGTGAGGGGAGTTGTTAGGGCTCTATTTTCCTTACCTTGTTAGGGTGACGGGAAGCCCTTTCACTTATAGACTGACACCTAATCGCAGATTCGTCACGTTTTGTAGGTTGTGCTGTTCTTAATATCCACGTATTTACTAAATCTAGTGGTGTTTTCGATAGTACTGTGTACCCTCGCAGTGTGTGTATATTTTTAAACCACGCTCTTGGTTTACAGATTCGTGTTTTCCTGGTCACTTTATGTTGTACATGTAGGAGATTAAAAAAGATAAAATCTCACAAACACATCGAGGAAACCTGTGATGATGTCATTGAGTCGTTTTCTGGGGCCAAGTAGAGGTTTAAGGAGTTCTAAGTTTAAATTAGGCAGCCCTGGTGAACTTAACATTCCCATAAGGGTGATAAGAGTGAGAAGACTGTAGCAAAAATGTGCAACGTTTTAATGGTAGACCGGCCTTTACATAAATACTGGGTATTCCTGAATTTTTATTATTATATAATCTATTATATAACAGCAACAATTTACACAGCGCTTCTCACAAAACATATATTCAAAGAGAGTGACAGCAGTAAAATTGGCAGGCTAAGACAAACCGATGCATTAGGCGAAGGGCGCCCGGCTGGCAAGCTTACGATCGTTTGATTATTTAACTTAGCAGTCATTTTCCGAATCTGTAAGCCTGCGGGATGACTGCGTAGTCTCTGTGCGGTGACTCTTCTGCGTTGAGTAGTGAATGATCTATTGAGTATGGCTTTAGTTATTCCATGGAACTTAGAAAATGCAGATATCTTATTAGAGTAATAGAAAAGTAGTGGCTATTCACCAGCGGTCTATATGGCTTCATATCATGTATTTCTACGTTTATCACTCATTTCTCACATACCTGGAAATTGAGTTCTCAGATGAATGAAAAACATACACAGAATGGGTAAACAACACTGTCAACACAAACAATAAGTAACCAAGCGTGTATATGTTATCTAGGTGAAGGTGTTGCGTTAATTGATACAATAATCCTGTGTTTGTTTTATTATATCTTTTGTAATTTTGCTCCATGAGATCTGGAGTCTGATCAATACATGATCGATATTAATACAAATGTTTTATTCTGTTATCTGAGTATGAGATTGAGTAGGTGTGGGACAAGGTGTCTATGGCTTCTTAATGTACTTCTGACTATATTTTACATATGGCTACACTTGTATAGAGCCACCACACTATGTATGTCTCTTACATTATTTAATAAACATTTGTCGACACCTGTAGTATATGCTTTATAAGAGCATAATGTCAATATACTGTTCTTACATACACTTCATTGTATACTTTCTGCTGCATTTTAAGTACAATTCACCTATTCACTAATATAAAAATGCAGCTGAGCTACTAGTTTTGAGTAAAGCCAATTTGTTTGTTTTTTTATGTTTTTAACTGCCCCCCCAATAAGTTGTGTACAAAGTTAAATCCTTTTTACACTCAATTGTCACCGCTACTTGATTAAATAACAAACCACAATCATATAAATGAATTAAGATATTCTGCTAATGTATTGCAGCTGACATTTTTCAGTACTCCTCAGTTACAATAACCAAATCCACCAAAAAGAGGTGTGTGTGTGTGTGTGTGTGTGTGTGTATATATATATATATATATATATATATATATATATATATATATATATACACACAAAAAGGGAAAACAAAAAATATATAGTCTAAATCTATGTGATTACAAGAAAGAAAATGTATACGTGAACACCAATGGCACAGTATAGCTTTAAAACACATATAATATAACGTATTTATGCAGTACAAGTAATTCATGCGCATGAGTTCATTTTGTTTGGATTCCAGTCCATTTTACTGAACACGTATCTATTGTTATTGGACTAGTATGACTACTTCCTGCTTCCATTCTATCTGAATTTTGATGTTTTGCTGGCATACGTGTAAATGAATGTAAGCTCAGCTCCCCACGCCTAGAACAGGAGGGCTGCTGAGCACGTGCAGGAATGATCCCTTCTGCGTACACCTCTGGTAGATGTAGTCAGGGGAGAAGTTAAATGAAACAGAAGTCTCGCTTTCTAGCTCCAGCAACGAAAGAATGCCTGCACCAATTTGCATGCAGCATTCATTAATAATTACAATACAATTTTAGCGACTAGACTTTTCCTTTTATACGGCCACTAGTGAGCCACACCCCTTGGTTGCGTGGATATTTGTGCTAGTGTATATATGCATGTATGTATGTCATGTCTATTCAGTTTTGTGATTTCCTTCATATGATGTGCATTTTGTTAACAGATGTCGAAAAACTTCAGTGATGAAGTTCTTCTTGGCTGGTATTAAGTTTCTCCCTGCAATAGGAGACAGTGTTGGAAATTGGTTAAAGAAAGACTGTTCGCTTTTAAAATGGGTACATAGAAATGCTTTCCCCCCCCCTAAAGAATGCAATGTGTTAAGATAAAAGTGTAAATGTCTTCACATTCATTTTTTGTATTTACTCTTTCTAGGATTTTTACAACTGGCCTGATGAATCGTTTGAAGAAATGGATAGTACGTTGGCTGTTCAACAGGTAAGATATAGATTAATGAACAGATTGTATATCAGGTTATAACTATCACTGGGCAAAAATACCATGATAAATACTGCATCAGGACATAGGAATCTGTTGCTTTTTGTTCCGTGGTGGTGGCTGCTTGTAAGTAACATTAACAAAAAAAAAATGAATATGTTGTGCATCTTCATAGCCTCATATAATTGGCGGGAAGAGTGCTGCGGTGTAACTGGATATGTTCCTTTACTGATGTCAAAAGCATTCCACTCGGTTGGTAAATACAGTTCCTCACAGTGAGAAGCTGCTTTGGTATAACTTGGTGACAGTGAAGCCAACATCATTCTGACCATTGTTCCCTAAATAAATAACTGTATCTGCTCCCTGTAAGTGGACATCCTGTTTCGAATGCCATTCAAAGCCAGGTTATTGCCCCCCCAATCAGTGTAGTCACTGCAGGTTTAAAATGTGGCGCTGTTATTCCCTTTCTGCCAGTTTTGTGATGTTTATTGCTTTGCACCTTAAAAAATACTTTTGGCTGTCACTTAGTAGATTGTTCTGTTACAGAAATCTAACCATGTTTCAATTATATTTCTTAATCCCAGCTGCGATTGCGATATAATAACTGGGATCTCATATGCTTGTGTTTTTAATTCTATAACTCTATTATTCTATGACTAGCCCTGGGCAGATGGTTTATTGTTCACCCTGCCATATTTAGGCTCTTTGATATTGTGTTCTGTAATATCCAAATTGTGTGCGCTCACTCATGTGTTTGTTTTGTTTTTGTTTTTGTTTTTTCAGTACATTCAACAGAATATAAGGACAGATTGTTCTAACATTGACAAAATTCTGGAACCCCCTGAGGGTCAGGATGAAGGAGTGTGGAAATATGAACATCTTCGGTAGGTATTAGTGACTCGTTGAAACTTCCTGCGATGGGTCTATAAACTCACGAATCCCACTCTCCATTCATAATGCCACCTTCATTTTCAGGTTTATTCGCATACATAGATATTTGAGATTTTACAGTAACAGATTTATGTTTAAGGATAATTATTCAAATGAAAAGAAATTCAAAACAATGTCCTTACTGTTGTATTTCTTTTTCTTTTTTACAGACAATTTTGTCTTGAGCTTAATGGGCTTGCTGTCAAACTCCAGGTAATCGTTGTTATATGCCCGAGAACCATTAGGATATATCTTGTGTGTTGGCCTGGGATTTTACTCTGGCTCATAACTTGTAGCCCCCTCCCCCCTTTGCAGTCCATACTGTTAAAGTGGGTCTTTCATCCACAAAAGTGATCACAGTTCACCAAAGGCAAGTGTGCTAAAACTAATCTTACATATTCTTTATATGAGACATCAGGAAATCAAATACTTGAATCTTGCAATAATTTTTGGCTAGATACCCCCTCTTCAACCATACCCCTTAATCCCTTATGTTTCCAGCTGTGGCTGTTCCCAGTAGTTTGCCATTCAGTGCTATGGGAAAGCTGACGCAGCTGTGTTTGGTTGTTTAAGGGGCTGTGTGTTGTAACAGCAATGGTTTATTTCAGACTGAATGCCACCCTGATACCTGTACTCAGATGACTGCAACTGAACAATGGATATTTCTTTGTGCGGCCCATAAAACACCAAAAGAGGTAAGACTTTGCTTAACGTGTACATTTTCAGTGTTTGATTCTGATCTTTGAGCTGGGCGTGAAATCCTTAAAAGACAAATTTCTGGGGGAAAAAACCCACATATATTTTTCATGGTGTATATTGCACACCTAGCCTTACAGAATCCAAACAAAAAAGATCGAGGTGTGGTTTCACATGAGCACACACTGATCTTTCGGTTGGTTCGTAAAGATGAATTGGTGAACAAGACAAGATATAATGTTTTTGGTCCTGACTACTTTAGAGCAATTGAAATAAAACTAGTTTTCTTCCTATTGAACTGTACAAGATGGCACTTACGCATTGGTTCGATGGAACAGCGACTTTCTTTGAAACAGTTAATGGTTAAATTTTTTTCTTTTTCTTTTTGATTTGCAGTGTCCTGCTATAGACTACACAAGACACACGCTTGATGGAGCTGCATGTCTACTAAATAGCAATAAATATTTTCCAAGCAGGTAAGTTAGTTGCGTGAACAAACTTCATGCATAACAAGCCAAGTTGCTAATGGAATGTTTTCTTAATTGTGCTTAGTGTTTCTGTTGCCAGTAGCATTGCATTGTAGGTCTGATTCTTTTCTTCTGTGGGTACGTTTACTAAGTAAAACAGTTTAACTGCTATGATGAACTGTTTAAAGTAACTTGGCAGCATTTCCTGCACTGTAATTTTAATCAAATTAAAGCGTTCATGGAAACCGCAGTGTACTGTAAGCAAATACACATGAGCTGCATTAAACACAATTTAAGGAGTTATAACTCGAAATCTGAAAAACTGAAATCAGTGTTTATTAATAGAAAATATTGCCGCCAACAGGTTCTAGAGAGTGGATCCCGTTTTAAGCACGTGTGCAGCCATTTACCCGGTTAACAAAATAACCCCCGTTATGCCCTATGCATGGTTTAGCTACTCTTCAGAATGTTAATTTTCATATGATTTAGGAACATTGTCACTATACGGTCTCTTTCACAGGGTTAGCATAAAGGAGTCTTCAGTAGCCAAACTAGGATCAGTATGCCGTAGGATCTACAGAATATTTTCCCATGCCTACTTTCATCATCGCCAAATATTTGATGAATATGAGGTATGTATATTTGCATTTTTCTCTTAAATTACGTTTTAGAATACCTGTATGTTATGTCAATTCCCCCGGCATAAGTGTTTTTTAAGTGTGCACCTTTCAAATGAGGCTTTCAAATGTTTCAATGCCACAATGATTTGCCATTGGTTTTTTTACCGGGTAAGTGATTCGTAACATCAGATCTGAGTGGGAATACTATCATGCAGTGGACCTTGCCATCCACGCTTTTTTTGATTATTGAATTGAATGGCTGAGCATGGAAAGGGTTTGTAGATGAGACTTTACACTGGGTAACATGCTATATCCTCTTAATGCCGCCTTAAATTGCATTCACTAAAGTTTGTTTTATTTTCTAGAATGAAACCTTCTTGTGTCACCGTTTCACTAAATTTGTGATGAAGTATAATCTTATGTCCAAGGATAATCTGATTGTTCCTATTCTGGAAGAGGAGGTGCAAAATTCAGCTGCTGGGGAAAGTGAAGCATGATCATCCTAGCAGAGAACTGCATCTGTGTTTTCGAACCTATTAACATTTACGTACTGTATATATAATTTTAGATTCTTCAATCATGTATCCTTATAATGGCTTCTTTGTTTAGTATAGGTTTTGTATACTATGCGTGTTACCTTTTTAAATTTGGGAAATATATTAAGTTATTCATTGGCTGTATATTCATCAACGTGGCTTTCATGGTTTTTAAGAATTTAGGATTCTGTTCGTAATGCCTGTTTTAATAAAATAGCTTTTGGTTCTCTTTGTTACATACTACACAATCTTTTGATCGTACTTGGGGAAAACATCACCAACTTTGATAGGCAGTTTATTAATAAGATATCGATATGAGAATGCAGGGCGTCTCACTGTAAATCCTTTTTTGAAGATCATTTTTTGCTGTGAAATATGTAAAACAGAATTTTGCTGTTATAGGCTTGTCTGTTCATTAAATTGTGTAATATTGGTATATATATAGAAGTATTTTTAAATGTAATGGAATATAGTTATATACCAGTACACTTGATTGGAACTCTTTAAGCAATATTTACTAAGTGGTGTCACATTGTATCTTCTGTCCGGAAGAGCGCATACCTCACTTTCTTCTCATGGAGTTGCACCGCTTGGTAAATACAGCACCTGATCTGAGCACAGCATCCTTCCTTATTTCTGTGCCTCTTGTGGTCAAACGTAAAGTTGCAGATTCCAAAACAAATGATAAATGAGCTTACTGTCATGGCCTTCAATAAAAATAAAGCATATTATCAACTTTCCTTTATTTCAGGTCATTATTGATTTAGTCTGTGTTTTCTGTGTAGTGGGTTTTAGATTTGTGATTTAGGTATAGATTTAAGCTCAATTTGAAAGAAGCATAGCCTTTTTAAACAAAACTTTTATTTACCATAACCAACTAGGCCAATCCAAAATCCTCTTACCTTCAGAAGGGTAGATGGGGAAAGTCTGTTCCAGTGGACCTAGACTAGCATTCAAGTGTAGCTTCTTCTTGGATGCTGACATATTTTGGGTGAGCCTAACCTATAAAATCATGGATCAAAACATCCTAAAGTGACACACATATCAGCTGGTTGATGAATGTTCTTTTTTCAGAATAATAAGATTCACTTCAATCTTATCAGGTGCTTTTCTATAATGTCTTACAATGCGGTGCTGTGCACTGCTTTCTTACGCACAGTTTTTCTCCATCTTTCCCTAACAGTGGTCTCCGCAATGTTTATAAGTTTCCTTCCTGTTAATGGTCAATTCTTTTAGCGTAATAGCACAATGGCTATTCGACTACAGGCAATTGTCTCTTATTTGCTTGAAATTTGAATACTTTTAGTAGTGTGTGTGTGGGGGGGAGTGCTGCTCCAGGATCTCTTCCTTTCAAATCTAAAGAGAAGCTCTTCTGTGTCTATTGTATAGTCTCAGGTGCCAGGAGTCTGACTGATGCTCTGGCTTACGTGAGTATTTTATGGCTCTGTGAGTTTCAGTGATCATGGAAGTTTTAAGTGAGAGTCGTGGTGGTCAAATGAGGTACTTATAGCTACAGCTTACTTCTCATTTCCTGTTTGTTCTCTCTCAGCTCAGATACAGGCTCCTGAGACAGAGAATGGCAATTCCAGATTCGGTTGATTATTAAAACAAAAGTAGTTATGTATTTTGGCCAGAAAGACACGTATTTATGCTAATTTAAGATAACGGAAGCCCGTGAGTTAGGATGTATTCCAACTGCTGGTTTTGTAATCAAGGAACATGTTTAGCAAAACTGGTTGAGACATGAGAATGTTAAAAGCTTAACACTGATGGACTCACGAGGATACTTGAATCTCACTTTCCTAGCAGCATTCATGGGCTGTGCATTACAGGAATTATTCTTACTTTACATCTATGGAAAGCAGAAAGTACACCCAAACCATACGGACCCTTTAGATTACCTTAATTGCAAAAAACTGACAATTTAAGGCTTGTAAATATGTCAAAAGTATCAGTTTAATGTAATTTTAATTTATAAAATATAGCAACATTTATTATTCAGAAAAAATGTTTTCTCAACAAAGTAGTGCATGGAAATTTATTTACAAAGTGGAGATAATACTTTGAAAAAATGGATGTAAACATGACAGTTTTCCTGCACAATACTGTAAATGGCTTTAGGAAGCATAATAAATGCAATGTTAATTATTCCACGCAATAAAGTACGGTATATGCACCAGATTTCTAAAAAAAAAAAAAATCATTTCATTTTTTATTTAAACAGAGCTGATATGTTGCATATTTTATCTGGTGTTTTTAAAACTGCTATAAGTACTCATGCTAATGAATAGATAATACAGAGGACTTTTACATCTAATGTGCACAAAAATATTTCTATACATTAGTAAAGTTTTTTTTATTATATATCATTCTGGAAATTGTTTTGTAAAAGTTAAATAATTTTAATAGCTTAATATTTTTCTAAGCTGGAGAAATGACGAGATTAATGATGTTCTTACCTGTATCTTTAAATATTGTTATCAGGACTGGCCCTAGGCAAACCCTGCTTCTGGTTCTCCGTCCTGCACGAGGTCGCTGCCTTATTGTAAAGTTTCACACACAATAATAACATTCTTCAAAAGGTGCTGTGTATTGCTTCAAAGTACAATCCTGAAAACTTGGTTCTAGATTGCATGCGTGTTACACTGGTGCAAATTATACCCAATATTTTACACTATAAAGGAAAGAAGCTGGCAGCAGTGTCTCTTTTGCCTATATGTCAGCCCTGATAACATATATAAGGGGTCTGTGATATATATACACATGTTGGATATAGGGCAGTTTTTCCTTCCTTGACTTTGAGAAAACCACTTTAGTAAATCAGTTTAATGGGCCACCAAAATGGTTAGCTACACATGTATTACATACAAGTAACCTGAGTTACTCCATCTTCCTGCTCAAACTGTCCATCATCCAAATCTCGTAGCATGCTGTCATTGCTGCTGAACCCAGAGAATCCTCCAAGTCCATCTTTAGCCCAATATGGTTTAGAAGATGATAAATAAAAATCATCTGACTGTCCAATTTCAGAAGTGCTTGGAGCATGTCGTTCAAGGCTTTGATTACAAACTTTGTTCTTTTCTTCTAGTTGCCTCACGGATTTTCTCTGAAATAAAAAATATTGTCAATTTATTAACATTTTAACATGAACATTTAGGTGCCCTGTGGGATTTTGTTTTAGATGTTCTAGATTGCCTTAGAATTGACACTCCAGCTAGGATTTGCACATTAATGAATATGATAGCTGCGAGGTAACCTTAAATGTTTGTGATCACTCCCTTGCAAAAGCGCGGAGGCATTCTGCATGGGTGAAATTATTTTCCTGCCACTCATTGGCTGCTTCAAATTAATCTTTTGGATGTAATCAATGAATGATTTTACAGATTTTATGGGTTTCAAGAGGAGTAGATAAGTGATGATCTCAACATAAGCAGTAAAAATATTTAATGTATTTAGATACCTTGCTTGGCAGAGAAACAGGAATGTAATACAGTGTAGCAGATAACGATTACATGAACATAATACCCTCTACAGTGTGAGCATGCCAGTGGGTCCCTCTTCACCTGTATTTAATGAATTGCATTGTCTTAGTCTGTCGATTGTAGTTTTGACATACCCCTTGAATATATGTATTGTAAGAAGTACTGCGTTGGATGTGTGAGACAATAATAATAATCTTTGGTATAGCAGAACATGAATTCCACGTCTGATTATGAAGTAGCTGGTTCGGTGAGGCAGCTGTTTTAATGAAGGTTTTAAAGGCTTACTCTGCATATTGAAATACTTCCTTAGTACTTTAATATGCATTTCCCATTGGTAAGGTGGCATGGAACACTAAACTGTCCCTTTGATCACATTTTTAATGGTCCAACTCCTTAAGATTCTTTATGTGATTATTTTACCTAGGGTGAAAAAAGGGTCCAGTTGTTTGACTTTTTTTCAGGATTGTTCCTTCCCACTAACTTTTCTGCTCATTTTTTTGTTCAACGTAAGTTTGAGGGTCATACCTGCCCTCATCACATATCATACATGGAACACAGGAGTGATGGCAGGCCCGGACTGGCCATCGGGCACACCGGGCATTTGCCCGGTGGACCGGGCCGCGGCAGGGCCAGATTGATTTAGGGGCTCCTACCTTAAAACCGGACTGACTGGGCCTATGCGGCCGCTACGGCCGCATTAACGCAGGGCATAAGGGGCACCTGCGACCGGGTCCGCCACTCTAAGGGGCCGGGAAACCCCCACCAGGGCCAGCCTTACGGGCTTAAGGGGCCCTGCGTTAATGCGGCCATAGAGGCCGCATAGGCCCAGTCCTGACTCGGCCTATTTTAAGGTAGGGGCCTGGAGCTGCAGCTCCATCAGCCCCTAAGTCAATTCGGCCCTGCCACGGGCCCGGTCGCAGTTTCTGCTTGCTCCGGCAACAAGGTAAGTAGGGTGAGGGTGAGGGAGGGGGGTGCAGTGAGAAAGGTCAGAGGGGGGTTAGATAGTGAGAAATGGGGAGAGGGGATACATATTGAGAAGTGGGGAAGGGGGTACATAGTAAAAAGGGGGAACATAGAAGGGGCAGATAAGATGGGGAGAAGGGGTAGTGTGAATGCGTATGAGAATGAATGAATGAATAAATGTGTGGATGAATTGTGTGAATGCGTATGACAATTAATGAATTCATGTGTGGATGAATTGCTTGAATGATTTGTGAGACTGCATTAATGAATGTGTTAATGATTTGTGTGAATGAGTGAGTAAATGCAAAGATGGTACATGATGGGTGGGCTTTAACAATAAATAAATAAATAAAAATGGGCTGCTCTGGCTTAAATGCCCGGGCCTATTTTTTGTCCCAGTCCGGGCCTGAGTGATGGTTGCTAATAAAGGGCCTCTGTAGGCCTATGAAGATATTCCATTAAAAATCAGCCACTTCCAGATGAAGTTAAATTAAATATCCTTGTGGAAAATGTAAAAATAAAATCAAGGAATCAATCTTCTTAGATAGAGAATAGGAAGACTGGATTGCAAAATTGGTAATCTGTGGTCAAATACTGCCTTTCATTACTCAACACTAGGTGGCACTGTTTCAACTTGATGACCGTTCAACATGGTACTTTTATCTGATTATGTTATAGTTGAGTTGGAAAGCAACCTAGTTTATATTTTAAGCGTACATTATATTTTGAAATTAGCGTGGTGGGGGTTAGTTAGTGGTGAATTAGTTCGACATAGTAAACTCAAAATAATTGAAAATTATGTAAACATAATGGGTGGTTTCCAAATCAGGGTAAGTTAGAAACATAGAAAGTGACGGCAGGTAAGAACTATTTGGTTCATCTAGTCTGCCCAACCACTGACTACTTTCCTTAGTCTCTAGCCTTTTCTTATGTCTAGCTTAGCCTTATGCCTATCCCATGCTTGCTTAAATGCTGTAGCTGTGTTAACTTCACCCACTGCTGCTGGATAGCTGTGTCCTCTTGTTGTGGTAGTATTTCTTCTTTTAGATCAACTTTCTTCCTTTATCATGTTGATTCCCTTTTAGTATTTAAATGTTTCTATCATATCCTCCCTGTCATGTCATTTTTTCCCAGGCTATGTATGTTAAGATCTTTTAACCTTTCCTGGTAGGTTTTATCCCTCTAACCATGAACCAGTTTAGTAGGCCTTCTCTGAATTTTCTCCAAAGTATCTATATCCTTGTGGAGATACGATCTCCAGTACTGTACACAATACTGCAATTGAGGTCTCACCAGTGCTCTGTACAACACCATGAGCACAACAGCACGAGCACTTCCCGTCTTTCTACTGCTAATACCTCCTCCCTATGCAACCAAATTCTCTGAAATAATTACCCCTAAATCCATTTCCTCAGATGTTGCGGTTAGGACAGTATCAAATATTCTACACTCTGCCCTTGGATTTTTATGTCCTAGGTGCATTACTTTGCATTTATTCACATTAAATGACAGTTGCCACAGCTCTGACCATTTTTCCAGTTTAGCTAAATCATTTGTTATTTTGCTTATCCCTCCAGGAACATCAATGCTGCTGCAAATCTTTGGGTCATCAGCAAAAAGGCATATCTTATGATCAATACCTTCTGCAAATCACTAATAAAAATATTAAAGAGAATGGGTCCAAGTACAGATCCCTGAGGTACCCCATTGGTAACAAGACCTTTTACTCTGAATATATTCTATTGACTAAAACCCTCTGTTTTCTGTCACTCATCCACAGCCTAATCCATTCAACAATATTGGGATCTAAGCTCAGAGATTGCGGTTTATTGATAAGTCTTCTATGTGGGACAGTGTCAAAAGCCTTACTGAATTCTAGATACGCAATGTCTACTGCACCACCTGTGAATTTTTTTATTTTTATTCCATTTTTTAAATTTTATTCATAAAACATTCTCATATATATAAATCTGGCTTTTAAAAAGCCTTACTCTCAAAAAATAATGCAATTTGTGTGAGTGCACTAAATGAGTAGAATAACGATTGAAAAATTAGCAAAATTTAAGGCATAGGAAAAACAGTACATTTTCACGGGAAAGGGTGTGTATAAATGCCAAGTTTTTTAATTATATATAATTTCACCCAGATAAGAAACACTTGGCCCAAATCTTACTAGGTCCTTGTGTTGTCAGGAGAGCCAATCCAACATCAGTCTTAATTCTCATAATGTATTAGCACCTGCGACTACTAGATGAAGGTGATTCTACTTATCCACCACCCTCTTAGTCGGAAACCTTTATGGCTGTACTCACAAGCTGCCGAATTGGCATGGGTGGTGGCATTTCCCATCAACAAACAGACTAAAATTATCTTAGGGTCAACACAGCGACTCCACTCAGTGAGGACTGGGGTTGGTGATCAAAATTCTTCAAAACAAAGCAGTCCAGGGACCAGTTCTTTCCTTTCTTCACCATGTTCCCATTGTAGATGTAAAATATGTTTAACTTTAGTTATGTATCATGTTTCACTATATGTAGAATTTAGTTAGAGTTGTTCTGTGCAGTTGAAGAGAAACATCACAGCATAACATCTATCAGCAATTTGCTCACGAAAACTATAGGTACCGATTGGTAGCTGCATAGCTTTCTAAGTTTACTTGAAAAGACCTCACAACCACCTGTCTCCCTCCTTCCATTACATCTGGCAGCTGGGAACCTCCTGCTTAACTCTTCCCATATGTTGCCTGCCCTTATAAGACATATTGGCTGCATAGATAAGGAACAGACTTTGTGAACATTTGTGTCTCAATTAACTTGATGTAATGATTTCTTGGGTTGGTGTCGTGTTGTAAATGCTGTAGCCTGAATGTCATTAAGAAGATACTCCTTTTGCCTAAATATCATGCTTTGAAGTCAGCTCATGAGGCTAAAAGTCAATTACAGGAACCTTCAAACCAACAATGTTTATTTGTGTTCTTAAAGCTCTATCACATACTGCTTACATAAGAGGCATATGAAGTATAAATGCATTCAATTGGCAAAACCTGAAGACTAGAAGCTCCAAAAATTCCATACAGAACGTGTTACGAGGCCCTGCTTCTAGTCAGATGATCTGCAGGTACATCAATCAGTTGGGACCTTTTGGAGCCCAATTAAAGAGCCACTTTTGTACATGTAAGGATAAGCAGAGATGCTGCAGCGGGCTTGACTGCTGAGTGTAGAATCTATATCAAACTAAGGAAGCCATTAAAGCTGTTAAATAACAGCTTACCTCAGGTGACTGAACAGTTGAACTGGACATTACCGGTCTTTGAAGAAATATAATTTGCTTTGTTGTCAGATTTCCTTCACTGCAAAAAGAAACAGAACATTATAACACTGTGCACTGGATTTCTTTTCTGTATGCTACTGGGAGAGTATGCAGGATCTACTAACTATTTCTTATGCACAAATGATGCAGTGAAATGTCACAAACAAATAAATCAAAACCACTGCGGGTAAATTATGCTCATCAATCTTAAAAGCTTATATGCACTTCTCTTCTGTCCTGATCCCATTTATATATTTAAATGTTTCTATCACATCCCATCTCTATCAATACTTTGTTAGCACCTTTCCATAATTAATGTTATTTTATCTTATATTGGTTAAGTGGTTTCCTTTTGACAACATGGATTTCTGAACTAGCCAGATGGCCCAGCAACAGAAACAAAGCTGTTTCAATACTTAATATCAGTTGTCCATGCATTCTGTTGGAGAATAACTTCCCAGACCAAGCAGACTTCATATTTTTATTTTATAGTTGTGAATAACATAAAGTTAGTTTGTTATATTTTTTCAAACACATAAACAGCTACTTTTAGTTGTAATCTTAAAGGGATTTGTAAGTGTCTAATAGGTCATGCATTATTAATATGACTTAAGTTTAATAAAGAGCCAGCTTTAAGATGTAAATTCACAGGAATGAAAGCGCCATAGGGATGTGTTAATTATGCTGTTCTTGTAACTGACTAATTATTATAAAGTATTACCAAGATGTACTATGAGAACATGCACAATGCTTAGTGATCATATATCTGGTATGTTTGTTACCAACTAACCATGTGACCAACTAAAATATCAGTCCCAAAAAGTCCCTAATTTAAATTATACACAAAAAATAATGCATTTGAACCTGTCTGTCAAAGCATGAGTACAAGCTTTATTATACCATGGAATAATATTATTGGGCATTTCATAACATTCTTGAAATTATAATTGCTTTTCCATTTGTATAATGCAATTAGACACATCATTTTGAGCGCTTCACCCTCCTGGGACCTGAGAGTTCCAGGGTTGTGCACCAGGGAACCCGACTATGCAGGCCACAACAAGTACCTTGAACACATGAGTTATACTCACCAAACCGCTTATCTGGGTGACCACAATCATGGGTGGTCACAGTGTGTAAAAAAAACTTGGTGAGGCCAAGAGAGTTTCCTCATCCTGCTCTATTACCTAAGGGCTGAGCTTGCCTTAGAATAGCCAATATATGAAAAATCTCATCTCTGGCTTTTCACTAAAGTGTATTAATGTATAACTCAAGCATTTACAAGGTGGGCAACTTGCCAGGATCTTAGACAATTCTTGTTTTCTCATAAAAATGTATTCATGGGTTCAGTTGTGTAATATTGTGTAATGTAACAGAGAAAAATATTTTTTGATTCCTTGAGAATAATCTCTCACCTGTTTTGCCTAATTATTGGAGTAGGTATGATACAAGTAATGAGCCATCCAAATTCAGCCAAAGTGTGCAGAAGAGGTCCATAATCAGTTTTGATTTCAGAGCCCTAGAATTAAAAAAAATCAAATAAAAGATCACGAGAAATCATGGAAAAAGCATTATCTGAACTTTCTGGAATCTCAATTAATCAAAAGCATTTGCATTTAATTTTCATTAACATACATTAAGTTGTGTTCTGCCTTAACCTATTTTCATTCTGATAAATTATAACCACAGCCTCCTGAAAAATTATTTGCTATAAAAAAGAACTTTAGCACTCAAGAATGCATATATATTTGAATTCACTGCGGCAGTTACAAAATATTTTTGAATGTACAGTAAATGAAAAATGAAATAGCTGAATAATATATATATATATATATATATATATATATACTGTATATGGGATAATTGAATCAGGGCATGTTACTGAACATAAATTGGCTTATTGCTCAGTAGTGGCTCTTACTGCTCTTTCCATTTCAGTTTTTTTTTTTACATATTAACATTAATAATTGTAATGTTTTGTGTGTTTCAAAAGAAAGCCACACTTACCGTATGGTAAAAATGGCAAACATATGGTCTTTAGGGTAATTCATGGGGTTCATTTTGCAGGACCACTGATCCTTTGATTCTGTTGGCATGGCTATCCTTAATGTATACGTAACCTAAGCAGATTTTCACAAATCTTACAATCCTATAAACACAAACCTTTTTCTTGAATTAAATTTTTTCAATACACCATAGTTTGTTTAATAAAGTTATTATAAGACCACATTCTTTTTTCTAAAGTGCCTGCCTGCTTTCCTTTTTACAATGTATAATGATGTCATCAATAAGGTAAGTACTCTTTTGTGTGCTTAGCTACCTATCAGTGTGTTGGAAAACCTACCGATAGTTCTCCATGGGTGTCCTAGCTTCCTGGTCCCTCTGTGAGCACAGGATGCTTTATCTTCTCAGCTTTCCATCATCGCCTATCCCAGTCAACCACAGACCAAACATTTGGTGACATCCTCCAAAGACATCAGGCACCCCTTGCGTGAAGCTGTGCATTGTAGGAAATAAGGACACAATTAGCAGCAACACACAGTCTCCATACTTTGCACGCAAGAGGTGCCTGACAGTATCTGAGGATGTCATCCTGTTTGTTATGTGGTGGGCTGGAGAGAAGCGAGTGGAATTCTGTAAAGAAAAAACAGTTGTATTGTTCAGAGCTCCAAGAGGCTTCCAGGTTGAGATGGAAGCTGCTGAAGTGTGCCAGAGGACCACGGGTGAATGAGTATTCTTGCTAAACATCTACATAAGTAAAATGGAACATATGCATTACATTGAGCATGGTGTGTGGGAGTCTCATTTTAGAGTCAGGCCCTCAAATCATAATCCTTATTTAGTCTGTACATCAAATAAATATATTAGTCTGTTTAAATGCCTTATTCTTTAATAGGGAAGAGTAGAAAGAATGAGGAATTATATTCAAGCTAGTACACATGGCAAGCATTTTGTTTACCTGCGTCTGCACAACCAGCATGTGCAATTTCGATATGAGCATACCTGGGAACTTTCTGGAAGTTCCCAAATATAGATAAGAGCTACAACAGCGATTAGTAGAATACTGAGGTCAGCCCATCCTTAAACATTTAGCATTAGTAACTAGCAGCCTCCAGCACCCAAGCACTGGTCCATAGCAGGGCAAAACAGGGAATGAAAATTCCTGGCACTTTAAGACCAGTGGCCGCTAAAAGGGGGTCCGGGCAACCCCTGCGGAAAATAATTTCCGCAGGGGGCCCCTACTTACTTGTGTTGTCTCCTGTACCGCCAAGGGGATGCAGGAACCCAGTGGAGTCACGAACGTCACGTACGTCACATGACTCTGATGCACATCTGCTTCCCCTGGGCAATAAAACAGAAGTTGTTCAAAGTGCGAGAAACACAGAAGGAAGCACCGGGCCCCTGCAGATGTCTGCGAGTGGCACAGAGACATCTGCAGTTCCGGTAAGGGGTGGGGGAGTATGTGAGATTGATTGAGTGAATGAGGGAATTAATGACTGTGAAGGAGTGAATGAATATTTGTGAATTAGTATATGTAAATGGGTATCTGAATGAGGAAATTAATGAGTATCTGTGAAGGAGTGAATTAATATTTGTGAATGAGTATATGTAAATGTGTATCTGAATGAGGAAATTAGTGAGTATCTGTGAATGAGTGAATGAATATCTGAATGAGTGAATAAGTATCTGTGAATTAGTGAATGAATGTTTGTGAATGAGTGAATGAGTATGTGTGTGATAGCATGGATGTGTAAGTTGGAGGGCATGGCACAGGGAGGCTGTTTGGTTGTCGGTGTGGCAGAGTCTGTCCTGGTATGTGTGTTTGGGTGTTGGTTTTATTAAAAAAGATTAAGCACACTAAATTGTGGCTTCGGGCATCACATGTATGATGACTTTTATTTTTAGTGTACTGATATACTCCCAATTGCAACACATAAGATTCTATCTTATACTACTTTATCCAGTACACATGGATGCCGAGGAGTCAAGATTCTGTCTATTGTGTCTATTTCCATAAAATGGCCCACCAAAATTCTCAGCACCAGGCCCATGATGCTCTTAATCCGGCCCTAATTGGAGAGGAAAAGGTCTGTGGGTGTGAAGGTTTTGGAGGAGAAGGGTGTAGAAGAACTCTGAAGAAGGGAAGTTATACAAGCAAAGACTATGGGAGAGGAAGTGAGAGACTCAAGAGTGGGGGGTATTGGAGGGGAGAAATACAAGGCTGGCCAATAGAGGATGATAAATTATGCATGTATATAAAGAATACAAAGTAATGGGCAAGATAAGTAAACCTTCCTGGTTGGTATTCTACTACAATCTGCCCCTGGCTAGGAGTTATAGACCTCAGCAGTTGGAATGTACTGCTGATAATCAATGGTATAATCAATCATTTCGACATTGAGAGATAGCACTCAGTACTTCCAAATATATATAAATGTGATAGACTCTACTACACTGGATGTTTTAGAACGTTATCTACTAATCTATCTGAACTGCCAGATGTTGGACATTCCCTGATGCACTGAGGACTGCAACCATTAAACACCTCCACTGATTATTTGAATTCACGCTAAATGGTGGAATCAGACTTGTCAGACAGTCATGTCTATTTTGTTATTTATTATTTGTTAAATAATATACTGAACCCTTCTGGTGCTTGTTTGTTTTTGAAGCAAGATGCAAAGGGTAAATGTACTGGGTGCGTGTGAACAAGTGTTTTCAGTGACTTATGCACATTTTTGCATGAACGTTGTGCCAGTGGAACCTTAAAAAAAATTGTGCGCAGTTGCGGAGTCACATTAGGCTCTGGCATTTAATATGCTTTCCCTTATTGTAGGGGGCATACATCATAGGGAAAGCCGCATCTTGGCTCTTTATCTGCATACACTGGGCATAGCTGGGCCGCTGCATATGCAAACATGACAAACAACTGTGTTAGAATAGGGTTTTGCCAGGATAGCTTTCAGGACTGTACCTGCAAATTCTGGGGTCGTTGGCAGTTAAGCTGATAACAGGAGGCAGCTGCCAAATGATAAATGACCAGTGTTTCTAGTTAAAAGCCGCTTCAGTTGCAAAGAAAGAGGGGTCGGTGACCCCTGACAATTTCCTACATTAGTTTGTTGGAGTTAGGTATTTAAGTCTAAAAATCTGTGATACATTTGCACACCATTATTAATTTTCATCAAATCTGGCATGATAACAATGGCATGTTCTGTTGATTAAAATTGTTGGAATCTATGAGACTCATAGATATGCAAAAATACCCTGACAAAAGAAGGGTTAAAATACTGGTGCTTAAAATGATTTATGAGAATCCTACCTTGTAGAAAGGATTGAAAAGGTTAAAATAGCAAGAGATAGCTGGTGGCTTAATAAAGCAGGAGAGAAATCAGGGCCTTCATGCTCAGACGTTTTAGTGTCTGGTGTCAAATTGCAGAGACAGCTGTTTCCTGTGGAAATCCCAGACTTTAAGTGGTGTAGCAGAAACAACTGTAAACCATTGTTGCTTTGTATACAAAATGTTTTTTTCTCTTTTTTAATTTCTTAACTACCAGACTATAGTGCAAATTAATTATTGTAACAAAATAATAAAATATCATAAACGATAATCATAATAATAATATTAATAATAATAATTACAGCCATATTTAGATCGATATGGATCTTTTTGTGACAGCACTTCGCTTGTGTTGGTTTACAGGATCCCAGTAAGAGGACCCAATGGTCAAAGGTTCATACTCCCTCATCTGTTATCTTGCCATGGGTTGAAATTACAACATTTTTGGGAATTCACAGGCCTGTACTAATTCCACTGGAAGGTTATGCCACAAATCTACTACCCTTTCTTCAAATCATGTCCTCTAGTTACTGTTATTTGTACTCAAAAGAAGTAAGAGTAAATAATGAAAGGCTTCCATTGGGTTGCTTTGGCAGGCACCTAGGGTATCTTCTCTAAGGAACCAACCCACAGGGATTTAATTTGTAAGAATATTTGTAAAATGCTGTGATTTAGAACATCCTACACTCTTTTTGTTCTTTAGCAGATGGTTATTTCACATATTTCCTTTGTAAGGGAAGTGATATTTCCCCTTTAAGGATATCCTTGTTAAAGCCCATCTGGGTCAATGGACGTGACCAAGGCAATGGCTGACTCATCTGTGGTCAAGTCGGATTTCCTTAAATTCTGACCTATTAATAGATATTTGATAGATTAGAAACTCTTGGTTTAGGTGGTTCTTCATATTTTCTTAGGTTGTGGCCTTTTCCTGCCTTTCCTGAGATTCTCTTGTTTCACTTTCACCCTCCCATTCAATGTGTGGATGTGCAAGTAAATAGTAAATGGTGTAAATCCAGATTACCTAGTATATGAACAAAATAGCAATTGTCAAAAATGTGACATCCCCAGAATTTTTGTCCCAAGGGGATGTAGATAAATTGCAGGTCTCTCCATTCTGCACTCCAATTCATTCATTTATTTCAGGCAGAACTTTATTTTAATTCAATTTCCCCTTTGTCATTTTTATTTTATATTAGACTCTCGTTTTTTTGTTTAATCCTTTCTCACATGTTTACTGCTTGATTCCCTTTGTCCAACAAATTACACATGCACACATGATTACTCACAGACACCCACGTAGTTTAATTCACTATGTTCATGTAGGCTTTATTGCTTAGTATGACTGGATACCTTACCACGCGAATCACAAAACTCCCCATTTATACAGGAAAACAAAATAATGTTGATTCTTTTCTCTTTCTGCTTAACCCCTTAACAACTAGGATTGTTAAAAAATGGTAGAAATAACTGCTAGCTTTTTGCATTAGTGAGGCAACATCTTCCCCATCAGCAGGGGCAGCCATCTTTACAGTTGACACAATGCAGTCAGGCAGGTAACATTCTCCTGGCATCCACAAAACCCAGATATCAGACTGCCAAACAGAAAAGCGTGATTCTTCACTCCACAGAACATGTTTGGACTGCTCCAGTGTCCAGTGTCGACATGCTTTATACCACTCGATCCGACGCTTGGCATTGTACTTGGTGATGTGAGACTTGCTTGCAGCTGCTCAGCCTTGGAAACCCATTCCATGAAGCTCCCGCCACACAGTTTTTGTGATGATATTAATGTGGAAGTTTAGAACTCTTCAGCTATCGAATCGGCAGAATATTGGCGACTTTTACGTACCATGTGCCTCAGCACTTGGTGACCTCACTCTGTGATGTTATCTGTCTTTCACTACGTGGCTGAGTTGCTACTGTTCTTAAACACTTCCACTTTTCAATAATACCACTTACAGTTGTCCGTGGGATATCTAGCAGGGATGAAGTTTCACAAACTGACTCGTAAAGGTGGCATCCTATCACAATACCACGCTTGAATTCACTGAGCTCTTTAGAACGACCCATTTTCTTCAAAATTGTTTGTAAATGCAGACTGCATGGACGTATGCTTGATTTTATACACCGGTGGCAATGGATCTGGCCCCTGAATTCAATAATTAAGGGAGGTGTGTCCCAATACTTTTGTCCAAACATGCATAAGCCATAGGTATTAGTGATGGCTGGTTGACTGGGATTGGAGGAAGCACTTGCCCACCCTGTTTTGTCCAGTTAACCTTTAGAGGAATTTAATGATGTGGGGAAACAATCAGGGACAATCATAAGGAACGATTTTTAAAAACATGGCTGTCTGACATTAAAGTAGAAGTGAACAGGGGTCAAATAAATGGACTGGATGAGACAAAGGAAGGCATGTAAGTGTTAGACTTAGCTAGTTTCAGTTCTCTTTTCTCATATAAAATACAAACAATGATGAAAAGTATGTTTTTGTGTTTACCTAATAGGCGCATAAAAATATTTTTTTCTACTCAACAGCTGTTGCAAACAATTTACCGCAAAGGGAATGCTATATGAGCCCATGCTGCCAGCTGCTTCTCAATAATATTAAGAACCTTTAGGCTACTATTCAAGGAGCAAATACAGTTTACAAACTGTGACAAATGTAATCCATTTTATGTTAAAGAATTTCCTACTTAGAAATCAATGCTGCATCTATTGCGCATATGTTTAAATGTAGCTACAATAATGGAATATATCCTGTCTTAGATTTACTGTTAAATATTTGATATTATTAGAGATTGGCAAAAAGGTAAAGGAGATTTCCCATCATTACTAGTATCAAATGAAAAACAAGTTTTCAAAATTGTTGTTGTTGTTTTTGCATAATATAATGTTTTCTGTCAACTGCATATTAGCCACCTGTATCTGTTTTAGGACTTACTTAGCATTGCCATAAATAAACAGCTCAGTGTGGTGTCACACAAATATCAAATGACTGACAATTGTTTCCATTATTTTCAAATATCTGACATAGGCTATCAGTTCACTAAAGAAAAATGCAGTTTAGTTAATAAAAAATGGACCCCAGTATGCATTTAACATGAAAACAGGCCTGAACAGTAGCGTACCTGGGGGGGGGTTTGAAGGGTCGGTCTGCCCCGGGTGCCACTTATTAGGGGGGTGCCGCCAGGCCAGCATCAGGTGTGCACCCCTCTTGAGGCGGACTATAAGAGCTCTAGAGCAGTAGGCTCGGTTGGGCAGATCAAAGATCTCCCTCTAACCAGCTCAAAATCAGTCAAGGGAGCAGGAGGTCTGTTAATGCAGACCTCTGATCCTGCTTCCTTGGGATGATGATGGTGTGTCAACAACATTGAAGCTGCACCCACTGCCTTCCGCGCCCACCACCTTCCACACCCACTGCAACCAAAGGACAGACCAAGAAGAGCCAAGAGGAGGAGGAGGGGGAAAGGTGACTATTGACCATTGTCAATGTCTTGTTCAGTGTATATATAGTTATGCTGTACTGCATCAGTGCCTGGCTCAGTATGTAGTGATGGAAGTTATGCTCTAAAGTAGATCATAACTCCCATCTCTTTATACTGAGACAGACATTACATTATATGAAAGTATATAGCGCCAGCAGATTCCGTCAGTAAAATTCAAAATCACATCAACACAAAACCAACACAAAAGGAGAAGTGCCCTGCTCTTGCAAGCTTACAATGGGATGTATAGAGTCATGGAAGGGAACCAATTAGTCAGTTATACATCATCCATACTGCAGGGCAGTAAAAGTATGTGTCCTGGAAAACATGGCTGATACACTAATGTATATTTTTTCTTTAAAAATAAATGTTTCTTTAAAATAGCACCAAACTTTAAGGGTGCGGCCTATAATCGAGCCAATACGTTATAACATAAACCATATATAATTTGTGTGGTTAAACTAATTGAGAGATGGGTATTATTTTTAAAATGAGATAGTAAAAGTGCTAAAAACCGTGATTAAGTGTTAAAAACAACTGGCCCTAGTCTTTAAGGAGTTAAATGTCTTTGTCCTGACCGTTTCCATTGGATATTGTTGTTCGCTGTTTGATGCCCCATGTACTAGACATTCATTGACTGCAGGTATTGGAAGGCAATTCAGTTAGTTTTCTATGCTTATTCTCCAGGCTAACATAGCTTCACTCCCCATAAAGGGCCCCGGTTTTCCTCAATAAAGTGTGTTTGTGTTCAGCATCCTGAGTGGCCCATTGTGTCTTTCTTGGTGACTCTTTGCAGGAAACATTCTTCTGAGGAGCTATATTTTACTCCAAGAACTATAGCGGCAACCTACTCGTAGCAGACATTACTAAAAGGAATCTGGCAATGACACCCAGGGACTTTCTGGCCGACATGATCCCGTTATACAGAGAAATGGTGGTGAGACACAGCTTGCTAATAAAGATATATCTTTAAAACATATTCAAACATATTGCATTCCATGTTTTATATTAATTTATTATTTTCATCACTATAAAAGAACCCCCTCTAAATCTGTCATGTGGTATTTAACTGCTTTATGGGCAACCACATTCTCCGGAGAAAATTGTTTTATTGTGGATTGCTTTGTGTGTAGAGTAAATATAGCAAGTATTGTTTTAATTATCCAATTACACTGTTAATATCCCATATTGGTTCTCCTCTTACTGGGATTTTCTACCTTCATGTGTGTATGAAAATAAAAAAGTTTACATTGTATGAATAGTATATTATTACTTAGACCTCTATTCTTATTCCTTTTGATCATTCTAGCAAGAAATGTATTTATTAGGTAAAAATGTTACCTCAAACACAGTCCATTGTTCTACTATTATGGCATCATTTCCTCTCTTCTTGGAGCCTGGAATTCTAGAACTATCATCCTCATAGATGAATAATCCTTCCAGTGATTTTGGCGACTGGTCTCCTATAAAAATAAGGAAACAGATTCCATTCCGTTATTAGCTTTTCATGTTATTATTATATTATCTTCTATTATTATATAAATTCCCTCTATCAAATAAAATATGTACCCACAACACTACTTGTATTCCAAGTATATAGATATATAGCCATAAAACCATTGCATATGGTAATATTCTTTGTGAACAAGGAGGATCCTTGACAGGAAGGAAGAACTGGGTGGTATAAATTCTTTTTATATATCCTTGATAAATAGTGTGTGTGGAAAAAAATGAAACCATAACTCATGAAACAGAAGCTAGACTAAAAGTTTTTGTTGTTTTACTATAACCTTCTAAAAAGATAAATTAATCACAACATATCCTGCATTTTAATATTTGTACTCCTTTTAATAAATGGACAAAAAGATGTTTATTTTTTGTCCTTAGTCATTGGATTTTACAAAATGAAAAAAATCTCAACCGATTTTAACAGTTTCCAGTTTTAACACCATCCCTGTAGGATGTCATAAGCAGAACCTCATTAGTTATTTTGTGTAGCCGTTTCTGTATGTTCACTTTTTTGGAAACCCCATTCTACTGTAAAATGGTAGAAGCTGATGATCGGGTCAGTATGAGGTGATTTGGCCAGTGACCCAGTGGACATTTGCCCAGTGTGCCAGATCCAGGTCTGATCATAGCATGTTTTAGAATTAGGCTTAAGGAAAACATGCTATTTTAATTACATGTAATTTAAATAACTTCCCAGGTAGTGTATGATTTTTGTGTTACCAAAGCAGGACACCTATATTAGGTACAAACTGGCAGAAGATTACTACTGCTATGATGGGAAGGAAAGATGTCTGATTAAAGACACCATTGTCTGTTATGAGGCTTATGAACATTATTGGTACATGTGAAGCATTTAGTGAAAGGTCTGCCACGAAGCCTGTTGCTGCCTGAACCTTACTGTTACAGTAAAATCCTGTTGTGCCTGCAATCACGCATCTGGATTATATATATAGCTGGGTTCATGTGAGGCGATAAAGACATATCACAAGTATCTTTGTTCAAATGTGGAGCACCTGAAAGACTGGAATGTGAGAGCATTGATTTCAGTATCGCCATTTTTTATGATAAAAAGTCATTAAAAATCCTTACCTTTTAAAACGTCCCAGTACACAACAGAATCAATTAAAGATAACCCTTGTTGGTAATGACAGGTAGTAAGTTCCAGCCAGTCTGTTTCCATTGCACTTATGGCTGTTCCTTTTCGAGAGACTTTCATCGAGAGATTGCCTTCTGTGTACTTGCAATAATTAGTATCTTTATCCACAATGTTAAATATGGCATACAATGCTTTACCTACAATAGAGTGTGAAAAGTATTTACAACTATGAAATAAAACATACATTACTAGCCAACTGTGCTCCAGTTCTTGCCAGATTCTTCATTTTCAATTTTTTTTTTGACAAAGACAAACTGTGCAATGACAAAAACAGTAGACACTATAGATAATACTACATTGAGAAATGTGTAATGTTTTTTTCCCCAAAATATATTTGTATTGTTCTTAATGACAAAGCCCGTACATGTATGGGCTCACAATGCATTGTTTTTAATGGGGTTAAGGACTACCCATTGTCCTTAAGGGGTTAAAATAATATCCTATCTATCATCTATCTGTATATCTTCCTTCCTCCCTCATTTGCCCTCTTAATGCGACTGTTTCACATTATTCTTTGTTCTGATTGAAATATTCAAAAAATATACACAAAAACATGAACAATAGCAATATCACACCCATGTCATGCTGTTACAGAGACACAACCATATAAGGTCAAATCTCTAAAAATAACCATATTAACTCATCCGTAAACAAGATCCAAAAGTAAATTAAATAAATAATGTAATTGGAAAACAATATTGCCAATTTTCCCGTTAGAAGAAAAATAACTATTTTGTAGACTCCATGTCAAATCTTTTTGTCCCGCTCTGTGTAAATGACGTAAAGTATTTAAAAGTGTTGCTGATACAATTACTATGTTCTAGAAAAGTCTCCAGTTTCTACTGACACATCACGTCTACCTGCAGGATATTTAAGTTTAAAGGCCTCGTTTTAGCTCATGAACAAATTACACAAAAGTGTTGCCTTCTGCCATTGATAACATCTTGGTTTTCTAAATAAAATAATGGCATTTTGTGGGATTGAATACTGTACAGCTGTTGAGTATGGAGCATGTATTTATAGAAAAGGCAGAAATACTACTAGAAGTTAATCATTTTAGTCTCTTAAATTCTTGTGGTAAGTGACAAATATAGCATCTGACAATGGTTCTCTTATATTTTCTGTGCTCACTGATACCCAGAGCATGACCATATGTATGCCACAATTCATCTTGGATATAACATAGTATTTTTTCTCAAATGTCCTTAATAATTCAAACAAAGGAACAGTTTTGAACATGAGACATAGGAGAAATGTAAATGAAATCATGGAATAATGTGTATACTTTTCTACACAAATCTACGTAAAAAATGATACGCTTCCAAGAGCATGAATCATTACAAAATTACTATAGATTATGAATTATGTATAAATTAACATATTTTCAGTGACCAAAGCTTTGGCCTACATGTTTGGCATTGAAATTACCACTCCAACTTTGGGTGCATGCAAGTGACAGATGGCAATACATGAAACACGTTCACGTGCACTCAGCACTGCAAACCACCCAACGGCAGTACAGAACTTGACCAAATATAATGTGCCCTGTACATTTACTGGCACATGGTATGATAAAAATAGGGTTCACCCATTAAATTGCATGTTCACTTGGTTTATATATGTACAGGATATGCAATTAAATAATTAACGTGGAATTTACCTTGACTCTTTCTTGGCTTCGGCAAACTGCCCTCTCTGCTAAAAAATGGATCTTGAAAGCTTTCATTACCCAAATGTATTTCTTCATCAATTCCACTTTCAGATGACTGTCCACTAAGAGTCCCCTCAGTCCAGTTTTTATAGTTATCATCGGTAATGTGTCTGCTACTCTCTTGTTCCACACTTGTATTTGTGGATTGATTGGGATGTCTTGTGACAAACCCAATAAATTTCATACCTTTTCTAGATGCTTCATTGACCTGTGATTTAAGGAAAGTAAACAAAAATTAATTAGAATTCTGTGGATATGCCCCAGAGGCTTAAAGTATGATTGCTGGGTAGTCCTATAACATCTCCTCTTTCTCTTCTTTTTCTCCAAGCTTTACATATTAAGATCCATTAGTCATGTCATGATAATTTTTTATCCTGCAAACCATTTACCATTTTGGTTGCTCTCCCTTGAACTCTCTCCAAAGAGTCGATATCCTTCCGGAAATGGGGTCTGACCAGAGATCTGAAAAGTGGCAGAACCCCCCTTCCTCTTCCTGCTACTAATGCCTATAGCTATACAACAGAACACCCTGCTTGTTTTTTGTGACACTTTATTTAATAGCCTGAAAGTCCTAGGAAAGATATTGTTTATTTACAACTCACAAAATGATCATAATACCGTATTGGCTCGATTATAGGCAGCACCCGATTATAGGCCGCAAAGTTAGGCGCTTTTTAAAGAAAAATTTAGATTTTTAGAAAAAATACACATTAGTGGAATAGTAAAACAGTATTCTAACTAACACACTGTATTTGAACATTTTTGGTATCTATTATGAAGTTAGTCAACATATGTTACATACAAACAGAAAACCAATAGCGATTTTAATGCACCTTTCTTATAGATATGCCCCTTTGCCCCCAGATATGCCCCTCTGCCCCAGATATGTCACTCTGCTCCCCCCAGATATGCTGCCACTCTGCCTCCCAGATATGCTGCCACTCTGCTCCCCCAGATATGCTGCCACTCTGCTCCCCAAGATATGCTGCCATGCGTGGCCAGCTTCCGGTGCCGGGACTTCCCACGGCAAGGAAGATTGTTAACGTACATCGTGGAGACGTTCACTGCGTAAACAACCTCCGCTGCGGGTACTTCTGCATGATGTGCTTTAACAATCTCCCTTGCCGGAACTCCCCCCGTGGGAATTGCTGGCAGGGGAGGCTGTCTCAGCGCATTGCGTAGATGTCCACGGCTGCCGGAGAGTAGGATCCAGTTCCCCTGCAGCGCTGCAGGGGATCTGGATCCAAACCCTGCTGCCTGCCTGGCACCCGGAACTGCATGTCCCGGGCGTCGGGGGCGATACGAATTGCGCATTCCTGCGCTAAACCCTGAATATAGGCCGGGAAAGTGCGGCCTATATTCGGGCAAATACGGTATGTATCTGTAGAAATATCTAACAGGTAGTATTCTAACTGTAATAGAAATCCGATCTCCAAGGTGATCAGCTCAATTATAGTTGAATAAGCACCTTGGGACGTGCAGTTTCTCAACAATGCGGTTTCCCCAATCTTTTAGAAATACCACAGTATGATTTTAATATAGTGGATAATGAAATCCAAAGATTTATTTAAATGTAATTATTTTACTAAAGGTTGATAATAATGTGTGTATTTAATTTCCCTGTTATCATTACATATTAATTCTGACTACAATTATTAAGAAAGGTGTATTTTACTAAAACATGGTACGGGTTTTTATGGTTATATAGCTTTCAAAATACCGTATTGGCTCGATTATAGGCCCCACCTGAATATAGGCCGCACCCTAAAAGTTTGGTGCTTTTCTAAAGAAAACATTTTCTTAGTAAAAAATATGCTGCCACTCTGCCCCCCCCAGATATGTTGCCACTCTGCCCTCCCCCGATATATGCTGCCACTCTGCCCCCCCGAGACATGCTGCCACTCTGCTTCCCCGAGACATTATTATTATTATTATTATTATTATTATCTTTTATTTATATAGCGCCAACAGTTTACGCAGCGCTTAATACAATACATAAATTCAAGGGAAATGACAAGACAAGAATTGACAGACTAAGACAAACCGATACATTTGGTGGAGAGAGCCCTGCTCGCAAGCTTACAATCTAGACATGCTGCCACTCTGCCCTCCCCCGAGATATGCTGCCACTCTGCCCCCAAGATGTGTCCCCCCCGACTTACCAAAGCAGACTTCTGGGTGTCTTGCGGGGCCGGCAGAGGACATCTACGCAATACGCATAGATTCCGTTGATTAAAGCGCATTGTGCAGACGTTCACCGGCTGCGGCGATGCGTGTAAACGACCTCCGCTGCCGGCACGTTTGCACGATGTGGGAATTCCCGGCAAGGGATATGGTTAAAGCACATCGAGCAGACGTGCCGGCAGCGGAGGTCATTTACGCGCATCGCCGCAGCCAGTGAAAATCTGCACGATGCGCTTAGACAACCTCCCGTGCCAGCACTCCCCCCCCGTGGAAAGTCCTGGGAGGGGAGGCTGTCTGAGAGTATCAGAGAGTAGGTTGCAGGTCCCATGCACTGCTGCAGGGGATCTGTATCCTAACCCTGCTGCCTGCCCGGCGCCCGGAACTGCATGTCCCGGGCGTCGGGTGATATGAATTGCGCATTCCTGCACAAGACTCCGAATATACTTAATAGACTAGAAAAAAGTGCGGTCTATATTCGGGGAAATACGGTACATGCATTCAATAAATAGATCTGCCCAGTCCACTGTAAGTGGCTATGGGTAACAACAGCTCAGCCAGAAAGTGATGCACCACGCATATTCATAGAATGGTGCTGCTGAGTCCTGAAGAGCTTAAAAATTGCCTGTCCTCTGTAGCATCACTCACTTCAGAATTCCAAACAGCCTCTGTAAGCAACATCAGCAGAAGCACTGAGTGTCAGCAGCTTCATGAAATAGGTTTCCATGGTCTAGCACACTGCCACTAGACCCTAAACCACTGAATCAGCGGAAACATGTTCTTTGAAGTGGTGAATTGCACTTCTAGAAGTCTGATGGATGAGTCTGTGCCTACTGTAAAGTTTGATGGAAAAGGGTTAATGGTCTGGGGCTGGTGTTCAGGGTTTGTGCTACGCCCCTTAATTCCAGTAAAGGTAATGTTGATGCTACAGCATACAAAGACATTTTAGAAAATTGTATGCTTCCATCTTTGCGGCACCAGTTTGGGGAAGTACCTTTCCTATTCCAGCATGACTGTGCCCCATATATACGGGTTCATAAAGACATGGTTTGACAAGTTTGGTGTGGAGGAACCTTGAGTGACCTACACAAAGCCCTTACCTTAACCCCATTGACCCATTAACCCTGATTATTGCAAGCCAGACCTTCTCATTCAACACCAGTGCCTGCCACAGGCACACTACAGAACCTAATGGAAAACATTTCCATAAGATTGGAGGCTGCAATGGTTGTGGTGGTGGTGAGTAACTCCATATTAATGCCCATGGTTTTGGAATATGGTGTCCAACAACTCACATAGGTGTGATAGGTAGGTGTCTATATACGTTTAGTCATACAGTGTATATCTGTACCAAATTGAATCTGTCTGTGTATTTTGTTTCCTTGGAAATGTTTCTCTTATATCACCTACAATAGTTCTAATTAGCCTGAAAATAAATAATAATCCTGTTACAGTGTCATTTCAAGGCACCCTTCCCCCAGGCTATGTTTAGCAAATCATGAACAACATTGAATATAGTTCTTGCAACAATAACAATATGTTTCTTTAGTAAAATGACTCACACTTTTTAAATGGTTCAAGCTGCACATATTTGATTCCCTGTAATTTTACTGTATCAGCCAAAATGTATGCTGCAATCCAACTGTGCCTGATATAGATGGGGATGAAGAAACTGTTTCTCTCCCATTTTGTATCAAACTGTCTATATTTATAATTGTATAAATACAAGAACAGTCACTTCCATTTTTAACGTGCTTGTTTCTTCATTCTGGTAAAAAAAACCTTGAAGTCCCCCTGTGGTTAGTCCCCCTTTCCATGATTCAACAAAGTCACCACAAGGTTCAGGGCTGAATCAGGCCACAAAGAGAAAATGGATTGGGGGGGCAAGTAGTGTTGTGATTTACTATTTACTACAAGATAATAAGACAGCTCTTTTAACAAGACACCATTAAAAATGAAATGGGTGATCAAATAGCCCCTTTAACCTCACATAGAGAAAATGCATCATGCAATGGTTTAAAGATGCTGTTCCACCAAGTTTAACATTTAGAAGAAGCGTTAGAAGCATCATCCCCGGTACTGTTGAATGCCCAATCCTTTCATATAAATAATTCCTTTCTCATGTAAAACTTCACCTTATTCATAAGTTTTAACAACATTTGTCATGTGACACAAAAGCAAGCCATTATAAGCTGTTGCTTAGAAACATAAAAAAGCTTATTTAAAGTTTAGGTGTTCTATTGGGAACATGATTTAATCACTTAATGATACTCTGCATGATATATGCAGCCTACACTAAATGGAAATGCTGGCCACACTACTCAGCTACCTTATTTTTTCTGTTGTGCAGTATAAATTCCCTAATACTACTCAAAGGGATACAATTGGTCAACCGGACCAGATTACAAGTATGTATGTAACACAGCTCTAAACAACATATGATGTTACACAAGTAAAGCTATCCCTTGATGTAACACTTAATTGCATGCTTGAGTCGAAAATCAAAGAAAGAAAATGTAAATGTACCAAAAATTCCTATACTACGGCTTATTATTCTTTATGGCTTATATACCAACTCAAAATATTGCGTACTTCAATTAGTATGGGAAAAAAGGGAAATTTACATATACACAGCAAAAGAAGCTCCATTGGTGTCAATTAATATTCCACAAGCATAAGCAAAGTTCAAAAGGACTGTGTGAAAAATAAGGCAATACTTTTTCTAGTAGTGTTTTCATGCTTTCATTAGTCAGTGTTTCACACAGTGAATTCCATTCCTCAATGACGAGGCCGGCACGTCTTTGTCCTGGGGATGCTGCCCGCTTTTGACTGGTGGAGGCAAAAAAAAAATTAAAAAAAGAGAATGAGAAAAGAAAGGAGCCTTTGTCTGTTCTTCTACACATAAAATGTAAATAATTTAAAAAGCAAAAAATACATTTTATAACACACATTTAAAAAAAACAAACACAAAAAATATTTTTCATTCCTAAACAATGTTACCTACAGCATTAAATAATTTAAAAGTAAAATTATTTTTTATGGCATATGTCCTTTTTCAAAAGGATACACAAACTTAACTATTACAGCAATAGTGAGATAATGTTTTCATTAAATAAAACTTAATTTCAAAGTAAAATTAACTTTTGTCACTCACAGTCTTTCTTGAAAAACAAAAGAGCATCCAAACTTTTTTGAACAGCTCCAACAAACGTACAGTATTTACTTAATTATCTAATAATGTATTAAATTATACATTTATATCCAATAAGAGGGTCTGGTCCATCACTCCAACCTTTGAAATGATAGCCTATCCTATTAATAAAAGGGACAGTCTACAGCTAATAGTAGCCTCACCAACAATGAATGCATATTAAAGTGCTTAGTGTCTCATCCTTGATTAAACTCATGCAGCTCCAGAGCTGCTGGCTATCGTCCCATCAGCGCTCCGAGGAGGCAGTAGGAACAGCTTGTGAACTAAGCAACTTGTGCTTCTTAGTTCAAAAACATTTTGTCTCGTTAACAACTCCATGCACTTTGGAAGTTATACAACTTGCCATAAACTCACCTTAATTTAAGTCGATACAGTACTACTCGATACAAGTAACTCATTGGTAAATGTCTTCTACGCCCGGTAGACAACATAATAGGATGAATTGCAGCAGTCGTATAGCCTCGTATGTAATATTCCTCCAGTTTACCGGGAATATCAAGCAACGACTTAATCCTAATTACATTAGGATTTGTAGATGCTACAAAAACAAACAGAAACACTGATGTAACACATGTCATATTCTGTAAAACATTTACACAGATTTTATTAAGCTTCACTTCAAAAGTTCTCTTGTTTCTAGTTTTCACAAAGCTCTATACTACAGCACGGTAAGGGAAGGCTCAACAAATCCCGGGCCCCAGGTTGCCAATGGCAACTAGAAAACATGGTTTTGTGGGACAAGGGGGTAAAAACTGGACAGGGCTAGCATTGTGAATCCTGCACCCTATGCTTTCCTCCAGGGCGGGGTGCATGGCACCCACTTCACCCCCCACCCTGCAGGAAAGCATAGGGTGCTGGATTCACAGTGGCAGAAGATAGGCAGCTATGTGGCAAGTCTCTACGTGGTTAGGGGGGGAGTAGTGTTTGTATGTGTATACATGTATATATTATAGTGTCAGTCAGCATGTATATGCATAGTGCCAGAGTCGGTATGTCTACAGTATTGTAGTGCCAGACTCAGTTTGTATGTGTGCATAGTGTTAGAGTGTGTGTTTTCATATATATATATAGTGTAAGCCAGTGTGTTTATGTTGTTGAATAGTGTGTGCATGTGCATAAGAGTGTACCGTTAGCATGTATGGTGTTGTGTATGTTACAGTATGGCATTAGCATGAGTGTGTATGTCAACATATAATTTGTGTATTGGTGTAGAGTGTTACCGTAAGGTGTTAGTGTTTGGTTAGCATAAGGCATTAGCATGTGTGTGTCTGTATGGTGTTAGTATGGGTTGTCTACCTCTGCTTTAAGGAATACTCATCACACAACTAATACAGAATACATGACCTTTGTAGAAATGACTCAGTTTAAGGGGCTTTGTGTAATCATTTACACCCTCATCAGCAGAGTTAGAACTTTCGTTATGGAGCTTAGCACATTGTAAGATCTGTGTGTGTCCAGAAAGCTGTCTTTTTCAACTCTATATAATTCCTTCCAAGTGTTAGGCATTCTGTCTCTTCCAAGGGCAGTTCTTGCATCTTATTATTAAGATGTGAACCTCTAAGCTTACTAATGTACAGACCCGGAGTGGTTGTCTGGCACACAGCTGAATTTGCCAAGACGCACGCTACATAAGCATAAAAACTATACATCATGCATACCTGCACTTAAATGCCATCACCAATCGGGCACTGCTTATGTATACATAGAGTGTACCATTAGTTTGTTTATTTTTTTTGCTGTACTATCATATATTGTGGGTTCAGTGGGTTCAGTCAGATTTCCATACATTTTATTGCTAATAATAATAATAGCATTTTGTGCTCCAGCATCCACTATTTTGTTTTGGCTTATAACAGTGTTCTATTGCCCTAAAGTCACTGTAATGTGTATACAAACATCAGAAAATGTGTTTATACATTGCTTTTTGTAGAAAAAAATCTCTTCGAAGTTTCTTATATAGTCGCATAAATAGTTTTCAAAGGATCCCATAAAATTCTTGGTAAAACCCTAACCTCTAGCCATGCCTCTAACAATACCCATAAAACAAGTGTGTCTGCTTGACCAGTTGGCATGCTAGGAACTATGTAATTTTGACTGTAGACATTTCTGTAACTACAACAAAACTTGCAATTTGCGAAGACTACACAGATGGATATAAACTAATGGTAAACACTCTGATCTGATCTTCTTACTTATAATTGAGAAGTAGTGGAAGTTTTCTGTCTTCCAAAAGGACAACATACATAGAGAAAAAAAACTGGGGCTGAGTGTGACAGATGCAATAACACACACATACAGAAAATATTATTGTTAGATTGTTTTAGAATGTGCAAATGTAACACTTTATACAGTACATCATACATATGACACAGATCCAATCCAACAAATAAAGTAGAAAGGGCCTAAAAAGAGAAATGCAGAGAGTTACATGCACATTCACATAAAGACATTAAGAGACAGCTCAGCATGCTGACGGACAGGTCAGTGCAGTAGGAGCATACATAAGAACGCTCAGAGTTTGCCTCTGAGTATCAGGGTTTTTGCTCTAATATCAGTGTCTCAGGGTGAAGGGACATATTGCCAGGGTCATAATGTTTTAAACTGACACCTTCCTATTCTACACAAGTCAGAGGATACCTGTGCCTCCCAATTAGTGCAGTTGCTACCAGTATGCTATGGTTAATATCACTACTTGAATGGTGGTGACTCAAATATGTGTATCTTTGATTAATGAGAAATCAAAGTTTCCATGAGGGCCAGCATTAGAGTCATTTAGTTAACACAATTTGTGAGTTGCTGCATAGAATTATCACGATGGCCTTTATAAAGTTAATATTTAATGAGTCATGGGGTAAGCTCACTTAGCAGGTTCCAAGTGTGAGTAGCATTCCTCATTCAATGATAGCTTTAGATTCTATAAAAATATGGTTTTTGGTACAATACACTGCATCCCCACCTCAAAAGTCTTGTTATTATATGGAATTTCCTCTTTAACATACTAGTGGCATTCCATACCAGTGAATGCTTAGATCCAGAGGTTTCACTTGGGTCTGTGTTTAAATAATGTTGTTTGTTTAAGTTACTTTTGTTTTATAAGAACAGGAAAAAACAATGGAAGAGGCAGGAGGAAATGAGGCAAATGAGAGTGATGAAAGAGACAGAACTGCACGATCAAGTAGGAATAGAGCAGTGGAAAACTTCTGTGCTCATGAAGGAAATGTCTATTCCAAGGAGTAATCACTTAAGTAATAATTATATTGAAATACTTATTTTTTGTTTTTAATCTTTAAACGTTCTTCTAAACATATGTGTGTGATTAGCTGCAATTAAGCCTGATTACATTGCAATCTTATCAAAGTACCATTATCTTTAAAAAATATTGTACGGAATCTTGAAAAAGACATGGTATAAGGGAGGGTTACTATAGCAGAAAAAATGTGGTAATGACATAATGGCAAGTGTGGCTTCCACCCATGATGAAATCCTAATCTTGGTTATAAATAAGCGCATGGAAGTCAGCCATATGATCCCAAGCATGACCTTAGGTTTTCCAAGAGATGAAAAAAACAATTATTCTAAGGACAGTTAAAAAAAGAATTAACAAAAAATGAAAAATAAAAATAATACATTATTATAGTGATATCATTTTGAAACACTTGCCTCATTCGATCTGAGGCGGGTGTGGACCAATGTGGTCCTAAGCATCTGATTAATCTGTTTAATCCGCAACCTCTATATCAGCCAAAACAAATCAAAACAGAGCAGGCATGTCTGACATGTGTGATGTCTGTTGGGCATTATGAGATGACAGCCAAAAGGCTGAATGTGCTACAGCCCTCGGTTCTAATGAAACAAGAGTATACACCACACATTAGAGATAGTATTTAGGTTTGTAGTTGTTAGAGACATTTTTCTAGCAAGTGAGGGATAGACAAACCAGCTAAGCATGGTACCTAAAATGATACTGATGATTCCTGTGTGTCCTATGAAAAACAAGACATTGGGGAAATCTGTATATTGACCTCTAATGACAATGAGCGGGTGACCAATAAGTGGAATAGCCTTCTATCAGAAGTTGCAAAGGTTGTTTATAATTTTGTTAATGGTTGTTTTTTTTAATGTTACCGTATGTAAGAATTATAAACTAGGATCCGCAAACCAGGATAATAACTACATGTAAGAAGGCCAGAATAGCACATTCCAAAACAAGCTGTGCAACACATTAACACAGCAATTAGAATGTAATCATCAAATGCTGATCCAAACATCAACTGCTAATCCCACTTATATGTTACAGTATATATAAATAAAGGTGAGAATATCCTCTCAGAAGAATTACCGTAAATAGCAGGGTGTCAAATGTAGCACTGCAAAGCTAAAACACGGCACAATACAGTCATTTTTGCACCCTACCCCATCAAATTTGACCACTTGGTAAATTTACACTCCCTTATAAGTTCTTTGTTGAATATTTATTGACTCCACTTTGGCTATGAACTTGAGTAAAATTGCTGGAAGGTTTCAATCCACTGATGGCACCTGAGTTAGAGAGATACAACATTACATTTCTATTCTTCAAGATCATTCCTGAAGATTGTCATTTTAGGGTTTTGTCTGGCCGAATTGGCTCTCGATCTAGAAATATCTATCTAGAGATTTAGCAAAATTCTCATGAAAGTTACTTAGTTAGGTAAAATCAGCTAAAGGAATAGATAACTCAAATGTGCATTTCTTTTGTTGAAGTGATAAGACATAAAGACACCCCTCTCACAAAACCAGATATTTAGGCACATAATTCATAATAGAAAAATCTCTTTTCCTATTCTGTTAATTTTATATATTGCAGTTACATAAATTGTCAGATGTTGCTTCACTCATTTTAGTCTTGAGAAACTATATATTGTGTCACATCTATTTCAATGAATTTTAATGAAGAAGTTCCAGATTAAAAATTCCCAAAAGCCTAAAAAAAAGTAATTTTGTACACATGTGTGCATTTTGCCAATGTCTTTAATTTAATACCATAATAAATACTGATATATATATATATATATATATATATATATATATAAAGAATAGACAAAGACTTTTAAATTACAGTAATTGTTTGTATTATTGTAACTACACATAACTTTAAATTAAATGCATTATTTTTTAAACCTTTACCTTATTTAGTTATTTTTGTTTTACATCTGATGTATCTCTCCCTCTTCTGATATTAATTATTAACATTTATACACCATTAACAGATTGTTACAAGCATGAATTAATAAAAAGGTTTTCATATTTCAGTCGCTTCCTCTTCCAAATTAAGTTTAACGCTGGATCTGTTTCTTTTATTCCAATTATAGAAGTGTTAATTCTGATTGTATCAATGAACCTCTTTAATGCAATTGTGACAATGAGCTAATGTTTAGCATCTTCAAAAAACACACCATGTCAGAAAACATAAAAGCCCCTGGAAGAGAAGCAGAACAGAGATGTCTATGTTCCCAGAGGGCAGCCATCTGGACCTGTTTATTTTTGTTTTCAACTTTCTGAACTGCAGTGTTCAGTAGACTAGGCCTCCAAGAGACAGGGGCCTCTGACCAAGCATGCTCTGCCTACAAAGTCTACTGATTACGAGAGAAAAGAGGGGGAAGAAGGAACGGTTTATTATATATGTCTTTGAATCTAACACAGGTTGATTGATTGTTGAACAATTGATTGTTCTTCGTTACGCTGTAGGATATGAGAGGTAAATACGGTATGTATTCTCAATTCAAACATCTCCTCTATCTTAAAAGTTTCAAAAGATATCAACAGTACAAATCAGTTCCTTAATTTTAACATATATTTTTTTTATACTTTTTGTATGTGAGTGAGCATAATATTTACATATTTTGTATATATTCACATTGTTTATTTGTGTGTGTTTATATATTCGTATTTGTTCATATTGGTACAGATGTATAACAGTTTTAGAAATTCATATGCACAGGGTAGAAAATATCCATTTGGTAACGGTCCTAAGAGAAGCTGGGAAGCTAAGGTTTTTCTGTTTCTGAGATCCCCACATTTAATGCAAATGAAGTATGTTTTCTTCATGATAAGGCGCAAAATAAAAAATGTGAATGGTGTGGAGGTTCACCAGATTTGATCAGTTCAGAAACATGCAGTCAAGACTCACTTCAAGCTTCAAGATATCGGAGCAGACATTCAGAAACTTTCCTTGGACCCCTCAAAGAAGTATTGAAAGACATGGAACGTTACACTAACTTGCTCCAGAATTTATTAAGGGCTATTCCAACAAACTAAGGGCTTTGAGGGAGGCTAGGGGAGGACATACTGACTACTGACATGTAAGCTTGTGCTAAGTTCTGGACTCCCTACATCCATTTTCTCCGAACCCTTTGCAGATTTACCAGTATTTAGTACATTCAGTTTGCTTTCTGTTGTCTATGCTCCAAATCAGTTCCAGCCTCTTGGTACATTGAACCACAAGTTAACAATAATGACCATTGCCTTTGCCCCTTTTTAGTTCATTATTACACCAAGGTCCTATGGCAGTGTACCTCCCAACTGCAACTCCCAATGCTCCAAATAACACTGTCACCTATTTTGAGCCCTTTAACACTACAAAATTACTAGACTATAAGAAGTGTTTGGCCACTTAGGAAATACAGTGTCATGCCTTTTTACCGATTCACACATGCACTCTTAGGGCTAGCTTCAATCTAGATGTTGCAGCAGCTACACGTATGTAAACAGAGCGGTGGCAAACTTAATAAAAATACACAAGGTTTTCAAAGCACTCTTAGAATTCTAGGCTGGAAATTTCCAATGACAAGTAGGAAAATCTAGCAGACCTGAAGAACAGCTCAGATTTTCCATTCTACTTTTTTTTTAAAATAATAGGTGGTTTAATAACGTACCCCTTTTACTCATAACTTTCCTTTTCGGTCGGGTCATAAACCTAATTATTACTATTTATTTAGTTGTATGTGACCTTCATATTCTGCAGCACTGTACAATGGATAAATAGGACATTAACAAGAAGTACAGTTATAGTAATAGTTATTCAACTTTTTATGTTTAAAGTGCTATTCTGATAAAAAAGATTCAAACATAGCCATGGAAACCATACACACACATATAATGGTTTGCCCAGAACTGGTCTTTATAAATACTCCAATTTATCTATATATGTTATATATTATTTTGTTACAAAGTAAACTTACCCTCCAAAGTAAAATCCAGCAAAGTATATTCATAAGCAGAATCAATTTTTGTTTCTACTTGTGGTCTCTTAAGGGTGGAAAATATCTTTCCAGGACTGTTGTCATCTGGATCTTCTAGTTTCCTTAGTCCGCACCCCATTGTAAAAGTTGCTTCTAATATTCTTTTCTGAAAAAAAAAAACCCCACAATGTATCCTTGCCTCAACTTTAGGAGTTGCTGCTACTTATACTCCATTTCCATATGGCTCAGCTTGTGAAAGGAATTTCTGCCCATTTTAGAAGCATGTATTTTCTCAGTTCACATGCAGGCTCTGCTGGAGAGATCTTAAATTCAGCAGCACAGTCAGGGAAAGAGTTTAGTGAAGACTTTTCTTGCCACGTCAAGTTACAGCCAGCCCCCTTTTCCCTTGTAACTGTGGCAGACACCAATACTAGTTCTTTGTCCCTCCATGTGGCCTCCCCTTTTGCCTAGTGGGTGGAAAGGCAATTAGAGGCTGACATAAACATTCACACAACTGTTCCTCAGCTACATGGAACGCTAGAGAGACAAACTGTGTTTACGATAAGCATCAATAAAGTATAATATATATATATATATATATATATATATATATGTATTCCTCTAGATTGTAAGCTTCTGAGCTGGGCTCTGTACGTCTAGTGTAACAGTCCACCTTAATCTGCTAATTCTAGTTTTGTCATACCCTTGGAATGTATGTACTGTAAGATATTTCTGGTGTTGGATAAAAAAAATAATAAAATATATATATATATATTTACTCTTTGTAAATGCTGGTGTTTTATTCTTACCACATCTTATCAGCAAAAATGAACACATTTTAAAAAGAAATGATTTAATATTGGGTTTATTTTCTAAATGGTGAACTTGTAGTAATGTCAGAAAGAGTAGCTTCATAAAGCCATATGATAAATGTAACCACTAATAATTATTATGATTAGCTTTTATATAGCGCCAACAATTTATGCAGTGTTTTTTACAATACGTATATTCAAGTCTAAGGCAAACCGATACATTAGGTAGAGAGAGCCCTGCTCCCTAGCTTACAGTCTAATGGCAGCGAAACTTTCTATTTGCATTCATGTGTATCGGGGGCTATGCCAATGAGAGACATTTAAAACTCACTTGGATATATTCACCGATTCAGGGCTTGACTTGCCTATAATTTTTCTTGTTCTTTGGGGTTTCTAATTGATGAGTTCTGCCTGCAAAATTCTTTAAGAAGAATGCAAATGGGCTTAGGCAACCAAGGGTGAGAGGCTTGGGTAATGTGGGAGTTAGTAGACTTTCCTAACAAAGTTATTTATATTATTTGATAGAGTGTTAGTTCATCCATATTTGAAAGAAGAATATTGGATATTGGATAGAAGGAACCTCATACATGCTTGGATATATTATATATAAGCATGTATGAGGTTACTACTATCCAATATCCAATATTTTTCTTTTAAATGTGGATGAAGGCCAAGAAACATTCCTTGATCTGTTTGCAAACCGGAGGGTTTTCTGAAATAATTTTAAAAAGTCTTGTAAAGGCCCCACCACATTTAGGTTTTGGCAAAAATAATTTAGATGAAGCATTCTTCAAGGACGTCATGAGAAAATCAGTAAGAAAGTGTTGCCTGACATCTAGTGGTCATGTAGAAAAATGTCCTGCTATGATACTTGATTTGGTGTATATAACATAATTTATCAAGGAGTAATAAGCTCTGTGTGCACTATAAAACTGTAACAGCTGTTTATTATTTCCCTTATTCGTAACTTTTGTTGCAAACTCATAATTGTCATGGGAAAGAATAGAAAGATAGACCTGCTAAGGTTTATCTGCGTAAAGGGACACTCCAGCCATCAGATCCATTTTAATGCATATGATAGCTGAGTGGTACCTTTACATTTTTTAGGTGTCCCCCTTGCAAATGCATGAGGGCATTCTGCAAAATCCATAATTTCCAGCCGCTGGCCACACATGGCGGCACCAGATCTGCGGTTGGAACACCAGATCAGTTCAGTGTGTGGTACCGCCGGCATGCCAGATGGTTGTACTTGGTGATGTTTGTGGAATGTGCTGCTTGCTTCATGTTACCAGATGAAGGAATGTCCCTGTGGTTGAACAGGCAAAAGAACACAGAAAAATTGCATGGGCAAGGTTAAAAGGCAAGCCAGGTTGAAACACCGGATATGATGGGTTAGGAGGTCAGTTCAGTGAGAATTGCACATAGAGAATCGCAAGCTGACTTGTTGAACAAGTTGCTAACAATGGGACTTGTAGTTATTTACAGGATTTACCTAGTAACATCACTGATTTTGTATAGGAACATACTTATACACCATCAACTCTGAGCCAGTCTTGCAGACCATTAACCATTGATTTGAAAACAAACTTAGAAGCTTCCACGAGTGATGGAAATGCAATGAAAATATGAGGCAAAGTTCCTATGTATAAGGAACCAACAACCCCATATATATATATACATTTTGGCATTTATGGGCCTCATCAGTGGGCAAAATAACATACAAAGCAGGTTTTAGATTAACTCACCAAAGACGGACAGCCGCTTAATAGTCTGTTCTACGGTGGATCCCTGCTCTGGAGCATCTAAAATAATTGTTCCCTTTTTACATTACATTTGTTTATATAGCGCCAGCAGATTCCGTAGCACTTTGTAATCAGTTGGTAGGATAAATTTCAAATTACAAACAATAACAAACTGGTACAAAAGGGGAAGGTGGTCCTGCTATTGCAAGCTTGCAATCTACAGGTTATTACATAGCCGGTAGCTCCCTGCTGCTCCATACTCACACAGCTCTGCTCATTTCACATCAATCATCTAATGTGCCATTGCCAATGATGGATACCCCAAGGTTCAATCATGAGCTCTAACAGAAGGAAGCATTGTAAGTGTGCAAACGTGTGTCCCCTTAAGGGACTGTTAGGGCACACTGTGGTGCCTTCATGAAAGGAAATAGTAGAGGATTCTGAGTGTGACCTATCATTTTGGTGAATGAAAGGCATCAGCTAAGCAAACACATGCCTCAGTGATGCCTGAAGAAATCAATCTGGACACTAATGCTTTATAGCCATGTATTGAAATATTATTTTCACAAAACATAAAATGCTTCCCCCATAGTCATATATTAATAAATAAATGAAGTGTGATATAAATATCTAAATTTAAAACATGTGATATACAAAGGATATAGGAACTGAAATGGAAATATGAGGGGTAGAGGCTAGAGCTACCTGTTTTAACATTGCTTTAACATTAGGAAAATAAATCCTGAAGGGTGTATGTATAGGTATTATTACAATGTAAGGTTGCTTGTGGGGATGAAAGTGACAGAGACAAAGTAGACTAGGGTGCCAGAGATCTTGTGGGATGCCCTAATATATTGGAGTTATGGTGGTTCATCAATTTATACTGTTCTTTTTTGTCAAATAACATTTTGTTGTGTGCTTACTTTTGGATGGCAAACAGATGGAATCAGTTTCACAAGCTGCACACAATATCTTACTATGATGTATGTAAATTGGCAGAGATCAGGACCACTCAGGACAGTCTTAATCACGTCTTTCTATAAAAAAAAGAAAAATAATTTCAGGACCAGTTTGATTTGTCTATGAACATCTTGTATATATCATGTATTGTGTGTTTATGTGAATTGCCAGGGCAAAGACCTGCATTAATGAGCTTATTGAACAGCCAACCTTTCCAAGCATGTAAAGCTTTGATTACGGTAAGCTATTGTTTGCTTAGACTAAGTTCAATTTAGAATAATTAATAGTAAAGTGCGTGCATTATCATGTAGCTTTTATGAACTGAGATGATGAAGGGAGCTCATAATAAATATGTAACTAGATACACAGATGGTATATATATATATATATATATATATATATATATATATATATACTGTATTGTGCAGGCCAAAATGCTTTAAAAAATATACATATTACTGTAATAGTTTATTTCTATCATTCAAAATGCAAAGTTAGCAAGCAGAAGGAAAATGTAAATTAAATCAATATTTGGTGTGATCAACTTTTGCCTTTAGAAGAGTATCAGTTCTTCTTGGTACACTTACACCCAGAAACTTGCGAGGTAGGATGTTCCAAACATCTTGGAGAACTAACCACAGTTGTTCTGTGGATTTAGGCAGCCTTAGTTGCTTCTCTCACTTCATGTAATCCCAGACAGACTGATGATGTTGAGATCAGGGCTCTATGGTGGTCATACCATCATTTCCAGAACTCATTGTTCTTTTTCACACTGATACTTCTTAATGACTTTGGTCGTTGTCAAGCTACATGAAAAATGGGGCCTCCCTTGTGTTATTGCATGATGGATAAGTATCTTCCTGTACTTCTCAGCATTAAGGAAACCATTAATATATCAGAAATAGAGCCTCAAACTTGCAAGGAACCTCCACAATGATTCACTGTTGCCTGCAAACACTTATTCTTGTGCTGTTCTTCACCCCTTTGGCAAACAAACTGCCTTCTGCTATTTTTTCGCACCCTAATTCCTATGTTTTCATGAATAGTTAAGTTGCTTGACGTTAGAGGTATGGCTTTTTGGCCGGAGAGTAGATGGGCGTACCAGGGTCCCAGTGTTTTCTGCCAATGCTGAGCTGGTGGCACTGCTGGACTTCTGCCGAATGCACAGGAAAATAAGCATGATGTGTCTTTCATCTGCTGCACCAAGTTTCCTTGGCCGACCATTCCGTCTGTGGCCCTTTTCTTTGTGCTTCTTCAAAACAGCTTGGACATCACAACTGGAAAACCCTGTCTTCCTTAAAATGAATGCCCTGGAGAGACCTGGCTGATGCCTTGTGTTTTGTTGCCGTGCTTAGTCTTACCATGTCCTATGACTTTTGACTTTAAACGTCAACAATCTCAACTTCTTAGTGCGTTTAGCTGTTCCTCACCAAGTTATATTCCTCCCTACACATCTGTTAATGATTATGTTTCGATCTACATATTAAATTGATGCGTATTAGTACCAGTTTGGTATAATTGTTTAATCGTACGCCTAACCATATTCCTACAAAATCTCTGAGGTTGTGCAAGTGTACCTACAAGAGCTGAGGCTGTTTTAAAGGCAAAGGGCGGCCACACCAAATATTGATTTGATTTATATTTTTCTTCCTCCATTTTGTTTAATGATAAAAATAAACTATTAACACGTCTATTTGTGAAAGCATCCTTCCTTTACAGCATTTTTTCATACTTGTCTAAAACTTTAGCATGTATGTATATATATATATATATATAAAAAAACTTTAACACAGAACTGTATATATATATGTGTATGTAATACACATGCAAACCAACAGCATATCTGCCCAAACAGAGATCCCCAGAGCACAGCTGTAAACTACCAATGAGAGGGACTCTGAGTTTGACCAATAGGCAAGAAGCTTGCCACCCACCTATCATGGGGAGCGTTACATTCTCCTATGCCAGCAGACTTACTGCTCTTTTCAGTAGAGCAGCTCAGAGCTGAAGTGATTCTATCTCTCGCTGGCTATCGGGATGCAGCCACAGCGCTCAGTGACTCAGGGGGCTCTGCAAACCGTTTGATGCACATTTTCCGGGATATTATAAATGGCACAAATATAATGTTTGTATTGGAAAAAAAAATCCAGGAGTGGAGGATTTCCCTTAGTTAGTAGTCCCTCTGCTGGTGTTGCTGCTGTGTACGTGCACATCGTACGTTGGGTATGTACAGTAAATAAGCTTTCCTTGCTCTGCATGTGATAATATCAAAGAATATTCGGTCTCACATGTATCATTACACCATGCATCCCTTCATAAGAGAGACATGAAGACGTTCAGAGCCTTAGCCTTTAACCCTGTCAGTGCCAAAGAAGATGCTTCATGTCCCAGGCATCCAAATGATGAAATGCTATATATATGCAAATCTGAGAATGTTTGGATGGGTTTTTTTTTTATTTTTTACATCTTTCAGTATGGGCTGTTTATTAACCCTGCAAGTGCTAGAGCAGTGTGCTCGAAAAGGGTGAAGCGATCATAGCTTGTACGATTAGATGAATCTAATGAACAAAAATAAATGAAAGCTCCTAAGCTTTTACAATATGCGACGATGAGTGTCCCCCATCTGTTCGTCTCGATCACTGTGCATGTCATTCCGCTATATACAATATTAAAAGAATCGTAGATTATGAGCTTTTGGTGAAAACAAGATTATAACCTGTTATTTATCTATTTAATGTCATTGACTCTTTGTGTTCCAAGAGGTCGCTTTTGAATTTATTCAGTTTGATTTAGCTGTTTACGATCTTTCTGTGTTTTTTGGGTATAATTTCGCCATGCACTTTGTGATCACGCCGCTATAGTAAATGTCACGTCACCCATAAGATGATGGCATATATCTCAACTTCTAAACACATTCAGTCAAGTTGTTTTAAGTGAGCCTAAATATAATGGAAATAATATATTTTCTTTTAAAAAAAAATATTAGCACCGATTATGGAATCTGCATCACCCTCAATCTTCAGTTTGGAATTTTAAGCATTTTGAAATAATAAAACACAAATATGTAGTACACCTACTTTTACGTTGTTTTCAGAAGCAAAGGTATACAAAATATTTTATAGTATGTTATGGTATTTTTCCATGGTAAATCATTCACATGGTACACAGAAGAACGTTATAAAATGAGAACTGCAAATGGTTAAGTCTACTAAGATCTCTTCTCCAGATGCGTTATATCATAGTTGTTGACATGCTAAAGGTGGTGACAGTGTTGCTCGGAAACATAATGTTGGTGTCACCCTTTCACTGGTCTCTGCGATACTTAGGATGTTTCCACACGTTCTCTTAACATGGCATGAGATTCTCTGGTAGCCCATGTGGCCTTATGATTTGTGTATCATTGCGTGTAGTTTATTCTGGCATGTTTTCGAATACACGCTTGGCCTACATAAACATAGTTCCCAGTAACCTGATCCCTGTAATCTCAGTTGTTCTCCGTACATTTTTCTAAAACCTCACCTACCTTAATATTATTTATTCTGTCTTAACTCCTGGCCGTTCCTGATTATTCTGTTGGCCCAGTGGGCACATAAAGTCTCAGTGGCCAAACAAAGAGAGGCGTAACCTTTAAGAGCCTGTGGATGATATAGGACCTATAGGTGAAGGTGTCCATTGCAGTGTCTGTGTATCGCCTTTGAATTGTGGGTCCTTCATTGAACCAATGGAATAAGTATGCTGGTGCTCAGTGTACTGCAGCAGTTGTCTTATTTCAGGTTGAAAACATTATTTGGTTCCTTCTTTGAAATATTTTTCTGTACTCTACCCCTCTTACATGCAATGGAAGTCAGCAGGTAGCACCTGGGCACAGCTGCAAACTCTGCATGTCCAGATAATTCTTTCTGATTCTGCTCAATGCACATGCCTCCCACATCTTTTCATTTCCCTTGACATGACCAAGTTAACCCTTTACTCACAAGCATATTATGGGGCAGAGTGCCAAATAGGGAGGTATAAGGCATTTCAGGAGGCAGAGTGCTCTATTAAATGCCCCCTTAACGCCACTCCAGAAATGCCCTATGCCCCCATTTAACACACACACACACCTTATACCCCCATTTAACTAACACACACTTACACACACACACACACACTCACACTCACACTCTCACTCCTCTCTTACCGGTGCTTCCAGCCAGGGCAGCGGGTTGACGTCGCGTTCCGCTGCAGCCGGAAGGAGGTGGAGTTGGCAGCGGGGGTTTGTATGCGTCCGTCGCATATACTTTCCCCGGCTGTCAGAGATCAGAGTTCCCCGCACCGGTGCGGGGAGCTCTGATCTCTGACAGTCGGGGAAGGTATACGCGACGGACGCAGACAACCCCCGCTGCTAGCCACATCTCCTTCCGGCTGCAGCGGACGTTGTCTACGCGGATCGCGTAGACGTCAACCCGCTGCCCCGGCAACACAGCAGGAAGCACCGGTAAGTGTGTGTGTATGATGGGGGGGGGGTTGAGACAGGAGGATCCAGGTCCCCTGCAGCGGTGCGGGGGATCTGGATCTTAGTCTCCTAATCAGACCTCTATTTGAGGTCTGTTTAGAAGACGACCCCGATTAGAAGACGAGGGGTATTTTTCAGAGCATTTGCTCTGAAAAAAACCTCGTCTTATAATCGAGCAAATACGGTATATATCTGAAAATGTATATTCTGTATCATTTATATCGGGCCACTTGCTAGATTTCTTTCCACTTGATAATGGTGTTCCTCTTCTTAATGAAAAGTCAAGTGAGGGAGTTAAAACCCAAACTCTAGCTAAACCAACTTGGATACATAATTTTGGTAGACATTAACTATACTCATTTTGTTTATGTAAAGCGAAAAGATCTAAAACAAATTAATATTTGGTGTGACCATCCTTTGCCTTCAAAACAGCAGCAATTCTTCTAGGTACACTTGCACAAAGTCAATTTGTAGGAATATAGTCAGGTGTATGATTACATGAAGGGGATTTATGTGTGTATATACAGTAGGGCTGCAACTAACGATTATTTTAATAATCGATTAATCGGTCGATTATTTTTTCGATTAATCGATTAATCGGATAAAAAAAACAATATGCAAATTTTTCGTTTATTTAAAAGAATTTTGCATTGTGCCCCCACCCCTTTGCACTGTGCCCCCACCCTCACTCTGCCCTGCATCCCCACCCCCACTCTGCCCTGCACCCAGTCTCACAGCCTGCCCTGCACCCAGTCTCACAGCCTGCCCTGCATCCCCACTCTGCCCTGCACCCAGTCTCACACCCTGCCCTGCACCCAGTCTCACACCCTGCCCTGCCCTGCACCCAGTCTCACAGCCTGCCCTGCACCCAGTCTCACAGCCTGCCCTGCACCCAGTCTCACAGCCTGCCCTGCATCCCCACTCTGCTCTGCACCCAGTCTCACACCCTGCCCTGCCCCCCCACCCCCACTCTACTCTGCACCCAGTCTCACACCCTGCCCTGCATCCCAACCCCCACTCTGCTCTGCACCCAGTCTGCCACCCTGCCCTCCCACCCCCACTCTGACCTGCATCCAGTCTCCTGGCCCCACTCTGCCCTGCACTCACATCCTGCCCTGCATCACCTGCCCCCCCACCCCCTGTGCCGCGGACCCCCCACCCCCTGTGCCGCGGACCCCCCACTGTGCAGCGCACCCCCCCCCACTGTGCAGCGCACCCCCCCCCCACTGTGCAGCGCACCCCCCCACTCACTGTGCAGCGCACCCCCCCACTCACTCTGCCGCGCACCCACACACACACTCTGCCGCGCGCACACACGCACACACGCACACACACACACACACACACACACACACACACACACACACACACTCTGCCGCGCACCCAGTCTCGCACATAAACATTCGCACAGACAATAGACATAAAGAGTACTTACCTCCGCTACGAACTTGTTCCACTTCCAACTTGATAGTAGACGCGCGTCACATCCGTCGTCACGTAGCTTGAAGAAGGCGGAGACTGCAGAGCGTGGAGCAGAAGCGGGGAACGCTGGCGGAGGTAAGTAAAAGGAGCCTAGTGCTCCAACGACGAATCGATCACTCGATTAATCGATAACGGAAATCGTTATCGATGATTTCCGTTATCGATTATTATCGATTTTATCGATTCGTTGTTTCAGCTCTAATATACAGTATTTATGTGTATATATGTATGTGTGTGTGTATATATATATATATATATATATATATATATAATTTGCTGAAAGCTTCTGTGACTTTGGTATCCAAATTGCTGTTCAGTGCAGATTTAGCATTTCACAAGGTGACCCTTATTCCTTTCTGTTGGCTAGATCAGAAAACATTTAGTTTTTTTTTATATAGACTGTTTCTGCTGAGTATTCCAGATATCTACCAGTATGAAACTTGTATTATATTTTATGTTTAATCCCTTTTTGCTGTGGGTGTTTTGTGCCCAAAAATCTGGAACATCCCCGTAGCCTTTTCCGAACTTGAAATTTTAAAATGTTATTATTGAAGCCTATATGTCATTTGGGACTGTTTGACAGCCCACCAGCTCAAAACACCCCCGCAAAAGTATATATTTCTAGAGAGAAGACAACCCAGGGTATTTCACTAGGAGCCATTTGGACATGCAACCAGTTGATCACCAATCCCTGGCAAAGGGAGCCGTAACATTAATTTGTGTTGTTTTTTTTCACCAAATATTCCATGTTTTTTTTAGGATTGTTTACATAGATTACATGCAACTGCAGAGAAAAATGTATTCACTTGCATCTCCAGATTACAGAAATATCCCGCATGCGTAGGTTTCTGTATATTTTTCGAAATATAGAGGTTACGTGACATGATCATTTCATTGTGCAGCAGCACACAGAATAGAGAAAGAAATGCACACTGAAAATGAAGGGTTAAAAGATACATTTTAACAAGCATGCCAGCCTTTGGCTTCTCTTGTGCACCGGCTTTTGTGGCCTCAACTCCCATAGGATCGTGCACCGGTGCAGGGAATTCTCTCAAACAGCCGGGGAAGGTGCGCGATAGATGCAGACAACCCCCGCTGCTAACCGCATCTCCTCCCGGCTGCAGCGGAAGTTGGGGGGGGCATAACACAGGAGGATCCAGGTCCCCTGCATCGCTGCGGGGGATCTGAATCTTAGTCTCGTAGTCAGACCTATTTGAGGTCTGATTATAAGACGACCCCGATTGTAAGACGAGGGGTATTTTTCAGAGCATTTGCTCTGGAAAAAACCTAGTCTTATAATCGAACAAATACGTTAGTAGCTCCATGGTACCTTTACGTTTTTATGGAATTCCTTTTACAAATGGGTTCTGCAGATTCCCCGCACCTGCACCCCTCCCCCTTATTGCCCCAGCTTTTTTTATATGCAAGTTATGTGTTCGACAAAAAAAAATCTTATCATTTGATTGAAAACAAAAAATGGAGCAAGATAAAATAAAACTATTTTTTAAATAAATACTGACCTACATTACTGTATAAAGCATTGTTTTTTTTTTATCATGAGACTTCCCCTTTAATGTTATGCTATTGCATTAATTTTACAAACATTCAACCATCTTACTGATTTCATTGGCAACCAATATTTCTATAATAAAATGTAAAAATGTCCTTTTAGGTTTCTATTTTTGACAGCTTGTTCACTACAAAGGGTGACTTGCATGGAGTTGATAAAATATGGATTCATGCAGCAGCTCTGCTAATTAGTTTTTAGCAATTGAAACCCTTCTGTTCATGTTAATGTGTTCCATGTTTAGATTGGAATTTAAATTGTTGGGTGGGCGAATTTCTGAGAGTGATGTCTTTCAAACGTCTACGTACTGCTCATAAGGAAACAAGTTCTATGTTCTATGGTAACATGAACCATGTTATCAGGGTACCAAGAGCAATATTAAAAGTAAACAATAGTTAAGATATATAAAATATGTACCTGTCATGTCTCTTGCTTCCTATGTTTTTGGTGTACAACATTTATCGGATACATATATTATTAATATGGATTCAATCATAGCTGATATTTCCAGTTCCAAGCTCGCTTAAGAGGAAGTTGTGACAAACATTCTTTTCTTTGGAAAACCAAACTGTTTCCTCCCTGGAGACTAAAATGACTGTTCTTGCTTGGAAATAAAGTAGAAGATTTCAAATAATGTATCTACTTTAATGTGTAATCATACCTGGGAACTCTCTTGGTCTGACCCAGTATCAACTGATTGTCGGGCCTCTGCAGCTGCTGTTTATTCTACTGGCGAGAAGAGTGGAGTTTGGTCTTATCAACTTCCTGCTCTGTTAAAAGGAGATTTTCCAGGAAAACTGTAATTTCAACTCTGTTACCTCTATTCACTAGAAGTTGGGTTAAGGGTAAATGTGAACGACCAGACTTGACTTCAGTTGCATGCCCTTGCATACTAACACCCCCAAAACAACACACAGATTCACTAAGCTGTTTGCAAGGGCATGAGACTTTGCAAGTACCATATGTGAACTTACATGCCCTTGTCTAAAACTTGAAAATATTGCATCCCCTATAAAACCTTTTGAAAAAAATACTAAAAATAAATGGGGGCCCTAGGACCCTTTATCAACAAATGGGAAATGATGATTTCCCATCTCTTCTCCCACCATATTCGTGGTTGGGTAGGGTTAATAAAAAAAAAATCTTGCACTACATACTAAATACCCCCTTCTTTCTCCTCCCCTGTTAGGAAAGAGGATGGGGGTTAAATATTATTTTTTAAATAAAAAACTTTATGCGAGGTGCAGAACCCAAGGTATTTCCACCAAACCCTCTCCTGTTCACGTGGGTTAGGGTGGTTAAAATAAAAGTTTTGCCCTGAAGGGGTCATCCTTTTTCACTATAATTTTATCGATGACCCCTCCTTAAAACTAAGGGCTTCTTGGCTCATGACTGGATGAGCCCTTAATCTTAATGTCCTGTTATATGCATAAAATGCATACCAGTCCATTATTTTTTAAGCACAGGAGATCAGGCTGTCTAACAGCAGCCTGGACTCTCCCCCGTCAGCAGATGCCAGCATTGCCACCACTACTAACAGATTGAATGTAATGGAGCTCCATGCAAGCACTGGCACAAGGTTATAAAATGAACGCTTGATCGCATGAACGGGAATTACCTTCTTGTAGGTGTCAATGCGGATTAGAAGCAGGAGAGGGATAAAAAGTGTTCTCCCTCTTCCAAGTGGGAAAAAGTTAAAAACGATATATATATATATATATATTTTTTTTTTTTTAAAAAGGTGAAATATAAAAAGGGAAACAACTATAAAGTGAGCTCATTCATGTCTCTGGTTACTGGTATCCATAAGATATAAGAGAGATCCCCAAAAGGATTTCTATCTGTCATTTCTTTGTGACCCGCTAGCAGACAGGCGACCGCCAGCTTTCTCAGAGGTCTCCAGCATTGTGTACTTACCCAGGTCTGGCCGGCTGTGCAATCCCAGTCATCCGCACGTCCCTACCTGCAGGATAATACTGTAGATGTGCAGGTGGGGCGCTGAATTTAAAAATCAGGAACTGCTCAGCAAATATACCCATTTGTGGTCCTGCTATTGCATATTGCAATGCTGTATTGGAGATCTTGTTTTGCTGTTATTGACCCTTGGCTTGCCTGACAACACCTATGTTGTTCTGCCTGTATAACATATCTGTCTTGTCTGACTATCTGCTCTGTGAACCTACCTCTGGTTTGAATGACTACCCATTTAGTGTATCTAACCTGGCTGTGTCTGACCATTCATTCTGCATTAGCTACTGGCATATTGTGTCATCCATCTATGGCTCCAGTGGCTGCAGTTTACCTATACGGGTATCTGGATCCGTCCATGCTTTGCGTATTACACTTAGTACCGAACTTTACCTGCCTACACCTGAGCCATATCGCTGTTGTATTTGGCTATGTCCCTGTCCTCTTAGCTTGGGATGTAGGGCTGAAGAACTTCTGTGGCTAGTGCTCATTCGGTGAAATAACATGTGATGTTACAACAGGGTCATGGATTCATCAAAGTTTGGCAAGTCTCTGTCTGTTCAATGCCAGATGCTGGGATCCTACAAGGCACGGTTACACCATATGGAAGACAAGCAGGGCCAACATGCTCATGCTATACAGGTTCTGGTTTCTAAATCTGATCCTAGTACCAATGTCTCACAAGGTGCCTCTACTTCAATGTTTAAAGAACCTATACAGCTGGGGACTACCAAGCTGTCATTTGGTGAAAAGGTCCACAGAAGATCGGAGGATCTTTGCCTCTACAGTGATAGAAGGGTCCTTATGACAGGCTTTGACCTAAGGCTGAAAACTACTGAATACACTGCAAGTAAGGAAGCCTTGTCTGAGTGAATCTATTGCTGCTCCCCCTATTTCCTAGTTCCTGCCTCCATAAAATGAAACCATATCACAGTCTCTACGTTCGCAATGCTTGACCCTAGCTTCATTAACTTGTCTCTAGGCATCAATTACATCTCTACAGGATATTTTCACCTATCACTGTCTCCGCCACTGATGAACACCCCTTGCATACATCTACCGTTACCCAGCAAACATCTACATAGTTACATAGTTACATAGGCTGAAAAAAGACATGCGTCCATCAAGTTCAGCCTTTCCTATATCTGTTAATTTGTTGCTGTTGATCCAAAAGAAGGCAAAAAACCCCGGCTTCGCTCTTCCCAATTTTGCACTAACCAGGGAAAAAAATTCCTTCTTGACCCCAAAATGGCAGTCAGATTTGACTTGGATCAATAAGCTTTTTCCCCATAATTAAAGATTATATCCCCGAACATTATGTTTTTCCAGGTATCCATCCAGTTGCAGTTTAAGCGTCTGTACAGACTCTGATAAAACTACCTCTGCAGGCAGAGAATTCCACATCCTTATTGTCCTTACTGTAAAAAACCCTTTCCTCTGCTTTAGTCTAAATCTCCTTTCTTCCAGTCTAAATGCATGACCACGTGTCCTATGCATAGTCCTGTTTATGAACAGATTTCCACACAATGGTTTGTATTGGCCCCGAATATATTTATATAACGTTATCATATCCCCTCTGAGGCTAAACAGATTTAAATTAGTTAACCTTCCTTCATAACTATATTGCTCCATTCCTTTTATTAATTTTGTAGCCCGCCTCTGCACCCTTTCTAGTGCTATGATATCCTTCTTTAGAAAAGGTGCCCAAAATTGCACAGCATACTCAAGGTGTGGCCTTACCATTGATTTATACAGAGGCAAAATTATATCTTTATTCCGCGACTTGATGCCCCTTTTTATACACGACAATACCTTACTGGCCTTAGCAACCGCAGACTGACACTGCACATTGTTGCCTAGTTTGTTGTCTATAACAATTCCCAAATCCTTCTCATTTGTCATTACCCCTAATTCACTACCGTTTAGGGTGTAGGTTGCTTGTGCATTCGCTACCCCGAAGTGCATAACTTTACATTTATCTACATTGAATTTCATCTGCCATTTGAGTGCCCAGTCCCCCAGTCTATCTAGATCCCTCTGCAGCACTGTAATATCCTGCTCGCCCTGTATAACTTTACCTAGTTTTGTGTCATCTGCAAACACAGAAACATGACTTTCAATGCCTACTGCCAGGTCATTTATAAATATGTTGAATAAAATTGGTCCCAGAACAGAACCCTGAGTGACACCACTTACCACTTTTGACCAGCTTGAAAATTTACCATTTATAACAACTCTCTGTTCTCTACCTCTAAGCCAATGTTCTACCCAAGAACAAGAATTTGCATCTAGGCCAATTTCTTTCAGTTTGAATACTAACCTATTGTGTGGAACCGTGTCAAACGCCTAGGCAAAATCCAAGTAGATTACATCCACTGCAACACCCTGATCGACACTTCTACTTACTTCTTCGTAGAATGCAATTAAATTAGTTTGACAGGACTCATCTACTCATCTCATACCAGAGCTGTTCAACCACCTTCTTGATTCCACCATTTTCACTTAGCTGAAACTTGGGGACAGGGTATAACCTGATTTGTATTAGAAGCGATTAGAAGAAGACTGCCTTCCAATACTCACATGGGATGCAGTGCTACCTGTGCAATGTGCATGCCGTTTTCCAAGAATTTCTAAATTATACATTTGGCGATACTGCCCCACAGTAATTTAGAGTAAATTCTAATTCATTCTCATGATCTTGAATCTCATTGAAAGCATGTCCGCATCATCCTTCAGTGATGTCAAAATCATTTCTATGCCAAGCTGGAAAAGTATAAATTTATGGTGTCTCAAGTCTAGTTCATGGGATACATCATACGCACGTCTGTGTTTGAAACGAACTCTCAGAAATTGTTAGCCATTTCGAAAACCTCAGACCCTCAAAGCCCTCCAACCGTTCCTAAATGGAAACTATTGAAAATTCATTAGGAGCTTTTCCTAGACTGTGGCCCCACTCACTGCCATGACTAAGAAGGGTGTAGATTGTAAACATTAATCTAAGAAAGCAGTTAAGGCCTTCTGTCTGCTCAAATGATTCTTTATTACAGCACCAGTCTTAACCCTTTGTGATTGAGGATGATGCCTCTGGGATTGGTGTAGGAGCAGTCCTGTCCCAATGAAGAATATTTTGTGGCAAACCTTATCCGTGTGCATATTCTCACCTACTGAATCCAACTATGATGTGGGTAATCACAAACTGTTGGGAATCATTTTGGCTCTCCTAGAATGACCTCATTCATCTATTGGAGTTGGCAAGAATACTGTTACCATTCTTACAGATCACAAGAATATGGAATCTGATGCTTTATTAAGACCTTTATTAAGATCATAGATTCCAATGAGAAAAAACACTCTTGAACCAATCTTCTCTCCTTCTCAAGTCATTGCTTCTGTAACAACCCAGTTGTCATCCTTGTTATGACATTGAGGCATCAACCTCAATCTTATTCTGAAGTTCCAGTCTAGAGCTCACGTTCACAGTAAATTACCCATTGCCACTCTCTCTCTCTCTGGAACAGAGAGATGGATGTGTTGATATGGGCTCCTTCATCCCATTCAGGATATTGTTTCCAGACACTGTTGGTGGCTCTTCTTCATAGCAACATGTATTCCCTGTTCTACCAGTAAAACTTCCCATTCCCAATTGGCTGGACTACTTTAACCACTCCCTGTTTCTGGTCTTCCTTGAATCCACTTGGCCATGGACTTTATTATGTCTCAGTTCATAAGAGGATCATGCTATTACCGCATACCAGAGTCGCGTGAACGCCATTATCGCCGGAAAAGGCATAATGGAAAGTCCGGAGAATACAATGTAGCAACATATAGCATTACAGTGTATGAAACGAGAACCAAGTAACAACAACAAAAAAGGAAAACGTGTATCTCACTGCACAATAAAGCCATCGAAAAGTTGTACACTGCAGCAGATCTAAAGGGAGGAGGTCAGTCACACAGTATAATTAGTGGTCAATACTAGAGGCGGGTGTAGCCGCCGGGGTATCCCTGCCCGTTAGCGCTTGGGGAGACAGCCCGTAACTGACGTCTAATAGACGGGTCGAGGTCATGAAAGTCAACCAAGGGAGCCATTTGAGTCCATTCTTATATTCACGCCCTTGAGACGCAGCCACCAGATCCTCCATTTGGTAAATAAAATTGACCCTGAAGATCCAGGTGGCAATTGGCGGAGGTCCCGGTCTTTTCCAAAACTGTGGGATAATCGACTTGGCTGCCTGAATCAAGTGGATAGTTAAGGACCTCTTGTAGGTTCCAAAAGAAACATGTGTATGGAGAAGTAACATAGACTCTGGTGAAGCAACAAAGTCAGGGTCAGACACATCCACAATTACCCTGGTCACAGCCTCCCAGAATGGGCAAATATCTTTACGGCCATGGACTTTAATATTGACCTTCACCCATTAGAAGGAAATTGTCATTGTTATAGTGGATCACTTTTCTAAAATGGCTCATTTTCTTCCCCTAACTAAGCTGAAATGAGTACCTTTCTTGTCAGATTATTATGCATTTCCATGGCCTTATCTGTCTACCATCCTCAAACTAATGGAATTACAGAACCAACCATTTGTTGGAACAGTTTCTCTGGTTGTTCTTGGGAGATCACCAGGCAGATTGGATATGGGCATGGCCACAGTTAGCTATGAATAACGTTCCTCATAAAGTGTAAGGCACCTACCTTGAACGAGTCCCGGACATCCTCTTCTTCCTCCCGGAAGAAACGCCGGCACCGATCACTGGCACATAAAGCAGCCGCTCTCGCGCGCGGCCGCTTCATGAATATTTATGAGGCTGACCGCTGACTGGATTCTGCTGCGTCGCTGTGGGCTGGGCCCATCACTTACTGCACACCAACAATTCTGTCCTGAACTCATGGGCCAATTTCAGTCATGCCATGGACACCCTGTTTGACGACCCTCTTCGCGCCACCTCTGCACAAGCTGTCATACGTGCTTTACGTCAGGGGAAAAGACCGGTGGAAGAATATGTGACTGAGTTTCGAAGCCTGGCTTTTGAAAGCAAGTGGAACAAACCAGCACTTCTGGATCAATTTCGTCTGGGTCTGTCCGAGGGATTGGCCCACGTGGGCATCCCTGACTCGTTGGAAGACCTTATATATCTGGTCATACAGTCAGACCGCAGACTTCGGGAAAGATGCCTGGAACGCGCTGCCTCGGCCTTCCCTACCCCAAGACACCACTTCCTTACCACTGCTCCAACGATCCAACCTCCTGTTACCGTACCCACGGAAGAACCAATACAGATCGGGTTGGCATGTGGTCTATTGTCGGAGATCGAGAAAGCCCGTCGCAGGAAGAACAATTTGTGCCTATACTGTGGTCAACCTGGGCATCTGATCTACTCCTACCCACGACACCCTCCTAGGGGTAAGCCCACACACGATAAAGTTTGCCTAAGTTCTTTTCCTAAAGGTGGTTCTCCTCACCTATACATCTCCTTGTTTTTACAGTGGACCAATAACTCTACTACCGTTTCCACCATCATCGACTCTGGAGCCAGCAGTTGCTTCGTGGATCAGGACTTCGCCAATCAACTGCACATACCAACTTTGATCAAGTCGGCTCCAATACATGTTCAAGTGGTAGACGGGTCTCCTCTATCTACCGGACCCGTTACACAAGAAACATCATCACTTCATGCACTTTTGGAGAATAATCATACAGAATATCTGAACTTTGACCTGATCCCATCACCCATGTTTCCGATTATTCTCGGCCTACCCTGGCTATGACTCCACAATCCTACAATAGACTGGTCCAAGGGCACCCTCTCCTTCCAATCTCTGTTTTGTCACAATCGCTGTCTGTCTGATCACTCATCACTCCTGCTGCTTCCTGATTGTTCTTCCTCTCCTCCTGATCCACGTCTCCCTAAACAATATGCAGGATTCAGCGATGTGTTCGACAAGAAGGGAGCTGACACACTTCCTCCTCAAAGGACTTATGATTGTCCCATCGATCTCCTCCCAGGGGCTCCCATTCCTTTTGGCAGAATATTTCCACTATCTGAACCAGAATTGCATCACCTCAAGGACTATATCCAAGAAAATATAGCAAAAGGTTTCATCTGGCCATCCACTTCTCCAGCAGGTGCAGGAATCTTTTTTGTGGAAAAGAAAGATGGAAGTCTGTGCCCCTGCATAGACTATCGAGAAATAAATAAGATCACCATTAAAAACAGATATCCATTGCCTCTTATTCCCGAACTCTTGGATTGACTCAAAAGCGCTCGTATTTTCACCAAGATTGATCTCCGGGGGGCCTACAATCTAGTTCGCATACGCAAAGGAGACGAGTGGAAGACCACCTTAAGAAGTCGGTACGGACAATTTGAGTACCTCGTAATGCCCTTCGGGCTATGCAATGCCCCTGCTACGTTCCAACATTTTTTAAATGATGTCTTTCGGGACTATCTCGATATCTTCCTGGTAGTCTATCTGGATGATATCCTCATATTTTCATTAACCCTATCTGACCATCGTGACCAGGTCAAATTGGTCCTAGAACGCCTACGTACACACCGCCTCTACGCTAAACTGGAGAAATGCCAATTTGAATCCCCTCGGGTGGAGTTCCTGGGGTTCATCATCACGCCTGGAAACTTACAAATGGACCCCGAAGAAGGTGTCAGCAATACTGGAGTGGCTGGTGCCCTCTGATAAGAAAGGGGTCCAACGCTTTATCGGCTTTGCAAACTACTATCGCAAATTTATTCGGAATTTCTCTCACGTTATTGCACCCATCACCAGACTGACTCGTCAATTCTCTCGCTTTGTATGGACACCTGAAGCCCAGAATGCTTTTGACACTCTGAAACAGCATTTTATTACTGCTCTTATCCTCATTCAACCCAATGTGGCCGAACCTTTTCATGTGGAGGTAGACGCTTCGGATCTAGCTGAAGGAGCAGTCCTGTCCCAAAGACACGGGGGAAAACAAAGATTACACCCTGTGGCCTACTACTCTCGTAAACTCACCCCTTCAGAGATGAACTATAGTGTGGGGGATAGAGAATTACTGGCCATAAAACAGGCACTGGGCGCCTGGCGTCACCTTCTGGAAGGAACTAAACACCCAGTGACGGTATATACTGACCACCGGAACCTTGAGTATCTTCATTCCGCACGTCTATTATGCCCTAGGCAAGCGAGGTGAGCTATTTTCTTCACGCGATTCAATCTACACATCACGTACCGTCCTGGATCCCGTAATACCAAAGCGGATGCCATGTCTCGGTTACCACCCGTATTGAGTCGCCCGGAAACCCAGCCGGATACTACTCTTCAATCCAGCCTGTTTCTCACTCACCAGCCATCTCTCATGGACTACATCCGCTCTTTATCCCATAGAACTTAAGTCCCGAGAACAAATCCTCCCATCCGTCGTACCCGAAACTTTTTGTACTATCGTAATAGGATATTTGTACCAGCCCCGGCTCGTTTAAAGGTATTACAAACTTGCCATGATTCCCTCCTTTCCGATCATGGAGGTGCTAAGAAAACCACAGACCTCGTCTGACGCCAGTTCTGGTGGCCTTTGTTGGATCAAGATGTGACTGCATTCGTCCGCTCATGTACCACCTGTGCTCGTACCAAAACCCTACACAGGAAACCGGTGGGTCTCCTCCGCCCGTTACCTACTCCTTCAGTTCTCTGGTCTAAAATCTCTATGGACTTTATTGTGGATCTACCACCCTCAGAAAGACATGACACAATTATGGTGGTGATAGACAGGTTCACTAAAATGGCATACTTTATTCCCACCATTGGCATCCCATCCGCATCAACCACGGCCACCTTGTTCCTGAATACGGTGTTTCGGCTTCATGGATTACCGCAGACCATCACCTCGGACTGTGGAGTACAATTCACATCACACATCTGGAAGGTTTTCTGTCTCAATCTGCATATTCACGCTGTCCACAGCTTTTCATCCGCGAACCAACGGTCAGATGGAACATCTAAATCAAATATTAGAACATTATTTAAGATGTTACACCACGCACCTTCAGAACGATTGGCTTCAGTTCCTCCCTTCTGCGGAATTTACCTACAACAATCAAAAACAACGTTCTATAAAAATGTCACCATTCTTTGCGAACTATGGTTACCACCCTACCATGATTCCCGGTCTGCCCACTGAACCCGTGGTCCCCGGAATTACAGACCGAGTCACCGCACTAACAAGGCAATTTCGAGTCCTGAAACAAAATCTGATCAAGGCTCGTAAGGCCTACAAGCTAAATGCGGATCGCCATTGTTCCAGTCCACCTACGTACCGCTGCGGTGACAAATTCTGGCTGTCCACAAGTAACTTGCGCCTGCAGGTGCCATTGAAGAAACTGGGACCTAAGTTAATTGGCCCCTACAGCATCACCAAGGTCATCAATCCAGTGACAGTACAGTTGAAACTACCCTCTACCTGTGGGATTCATTCCGTATTCCATGTGTCGCTGGTCAAACCATGGGTGGCCAACCCTTTTCCTGATCGGGTACCTCCTCCACCCGCTCCAGTTGTCATCGACGGAGTTGAAGAGTACGCGATACAAAAGATCATAGATTCTAGGATCCGTCGAGGGCATCTAGAATACCTAATACAATGGAAGGGGTATAGCCCGGAAGAAAGAACCTGGGAACCTGCAAATCAAGTCCACGCTCCTATATGTGTTCAAAAGTTTCACAGGCTGCATCCTCTCAAGCCGGATCATCCACGCCCCCGGAGGTCGCGTCTTGGGGGATCCTGTAAGGCACCTACCTTGAACGAGTCCCGGACGTCCTCTTCTTACTCCCGGTACAAACGCCAGCACCGATCACTGGCACATGAAGCAGCCGCTTCATGAATATTTATGAGGCTGACAGCTGACGCAGGACGCGATCACATCCCGGACGTCGGGGAACGCCCCCCCCCGGGCTATTTAAACCTCGTTCTCCTTTCCTTCAGTGCTCAGTTATACTGGTGCTTCCTGAGCCCCTGGTATACTGGTGCTTATCTCGTGAGCCCCTCCGTGTTTCTAGTTCTGTATCCTGTTTATCCGGTATCCGACCCTGGTCTGCTTAACGGTTCTCGTGTACTTCTGGCATCCGGACTCTGGCTATCCTAACGACTCTGTGTATCTCTGGCATCCTGACCCCGGCTATCCCAACGACTCTGTGTACCTCTGGCTTCCTGACCCCTGCTATCTCAACGGCTCCTAAGTATCTCCGGCATCCCGACCCTTGTCTGCTAAACGGCTACGTCCTGACCACCTGTGCTTACAGCTACACTGCCAACAGCCCTGTTACCCTCACCAGGCCCATTGTGCGTGTTCTGTACTGAGCAAGTGTGTTCCATTCCTGCATTCCGGATTCCTCCGGGTAAGACGAACCCCACATAAAGCTTCCAAAGACTTTGCAATTTCGGTTACCAACTCTCTTCTTCTGCTGTATTTGTTTAAGGAAATGCTAGTCCCTGCGGTAGACCATTATGTGACTCAGTTGACAACTCTATAAGATAAGATTCCACGTGCTTTATCTAAAGTCTCTGTAGACTAGTCTCCATACGTCAGAGGTGACAGGGTATGGTTGTCAACTAAGAACATCACGCTCAAGGTTACTTCTATGAATCTTCCTCCATGTTATATTGCTCTCTTTTGTGCTCTTCATCGGAATAATCCTGTAGTTTATGAACTGCTTTTTCCGTCCTCCTTCCTGATACCTCGGGTGTTACATGTTTCTTTCCTTAAACTCCTCAACTGTGATAGATTCACAAAAAGAACTCCCCAGCCTAAACCTGTCAAAATAGACTCTCGTTTGGAATGTATTCTAAAAGTCAGTAAAGCCATCCACTAATACACTGGTACACTGAAAGGGTTGTGGTCCAGAAGAAAGGTCATGGGTTCCTTCCAGTTCTCTACCTTTCACCGGGTCTGTTGAAGAAATTCCATTCAACTCAACTAGACAAGGTAGGGGTTATGTAACTTTGCCGGCACCCTCTGTACTTAGCCCGGGTCCATCCACTACCTGGTGGATGGTGTGATCGCTCCTGAGAGCCTCCTTATAAGACACCCTCCTGAGATACTACAGGTATTGCAGCCAACCATCTAGGAAAATGGAGCCCAGCTTACTAATGTGATCAATAAAAATAAAAGCAATACAATTTTAAAATAAATAGACCCTAGTGATGTCACCATGACCCCATAAGAAGAACCATCCATCTCCAAAAAATGTAAAAAAATTAGATGTTTATTTTAACAAGCAAGGGCTAAAATTGGTGTTGGATCCTTCTACAAACCTTAGCATGAAAGTTAAGAAACCTCTATTTCAAATAATCTGGGGTGTCTAGTTTTCAAAAATATATGGTTTGATGGGGGGGTAAAATTAAATTGGTCTGTTTCAAAGTTGTCCCAAATAGGTCATGGTCGCATGATTAAAAAAAATATATCAATACGCTTCTTGTACTTATAGATCAAAAAACATACGAACATTCTAAACTCAGAACAAATGTTTATTTTTTTAATAGTAAATTAGATGATATGATGAAAATAATGGTATCTAAAGAAAGCCTTTCTTTGCTTTCTTTCATTAAAAAAGGCTTGATCATGAAGGGTGCAAACAGCCTGGTCCTTAAGGGGTTAAAGGGTGTTTAATTTTAGGCCCTGCTAATTTCTTGAACCTAAAGATCACAACAAGAGTTTCCTATTCATGAAGAAATGATCTAGAGACATTCGGTTTTCGGAAAAAAGGACTGAGATTAAAATTTACCAACTTGATTTTGCATTGACCGTCGATTATGGTGTCATTTTTACAGGCTTTCCTCAGTCTCATGGATTCCTCACAGCAGTCTAATATAAAAATTAATAAATAAATAAATTATATATATATATATATATATACCGTATTGGCTCGGATATAGGCCGCCCCCGTATATAGGCCGCACCCTAAAAGTTTGGTGCTTTTTTAAAGAAAAAGTTTTTTTCTTTAAAAAAGCACCAAAAAAACATGCTGCCACTCTGTCTCCCCCCCCCGAGATATGCTGCCACTGTCCTCCCTCCCCGAGATATGCTACCACTGTCCCCCCCCCCCCGAGATATTCTGCCACTGTCCTCCTCTGCCCCCCCCGACTTAACAGAGCAGGCTCCCGGGTGTCTTGCGGGGCCGGCGGGGGACATCTACGCAATACGCGTATACAACTTCCGGTGCGCTTAGACAACCTCCCGTGCCGACACCCCCCCACACGTGGGAAATGCTGGCAGGGGAGGCTGTCTGAGCGTATCGGGGGAGTAGGATGCAGGTCCCCTGCACCACTGCGGGGGATCTGTATGCTAAACCCGCTGCTTGCCCGGCGCCCGGGACTGCATGTCCTGGGCGTCGGGCGCTAGACCCCGAATATAGGCCGCACCCCCACTTTAAAGACTTAAAGTGGGGGAAAAAAGTGCGGCCTATATTCGAGCCAATACGGTATTTATATATATATATATATATATATATATCAGGGCTCGACAAATCCCAGGCGCCAGGTCGCCATGGCGACAGAGAATTTTGTCCTGGCGCCTAGGTTTTGTCAGCCTCTTACGTCCAGAAAAAATTGTGGATGTAAGAGGCTGAGTCACCACATGGGGGCGCTGTTGCTGTCTGCCCAGAAGTCTGGGCAGACAGCACAGCCACTCCGAACCCGCCCCCGAGCCTGAGATCCCTCCCACAAGCCCTTTGATGATTCCTGTAGGCATAGAAGCCTACAGCAGTCATCATAGACTCCCCCCTGCAGTGGCTGGTCTATAGACCAGCAATTGCTTCCCAGCTGCCAGAGGCAGCTTCAGGGACAGGGTGAGAGGGTTCTTTGGTCTCGCCATGAGTGTGGAGACCAGCCCCAACACCCCCCTGCTGCCTGATCACTCCATGAGAGCGACAGTGCAGCGTTAACCCCTTCAATGCCACAATTGTGTATGACACATTCGTGGCATTGCAGGGGTTAACATTTGTCCCCACAAGCTTGTGGGGACTAAATATCTGTCAATGCTGTGCTCCAATGGAACATCAGCATCGAAAGAGTTAAAAAAATGAAAAAAATGTATTTAAAAAAAAAAACAAACAGCACTGACCTGAAAGTCCAGGGTGCTTCCAGGTCAAACGCTGTGAGTTTAGTAAGTGGGCTGATGATGATCAGATCCCTCCTGACCTCCTGATCCTGGCTCCTAACTTTTTTACCTGGCGCCTAGATTCACAACAAATTTGTCAAGCCCTGATATATATATATATGTGTGTGTGTGTTTTTAAAATTATGCTTATATCCTTTTGTTATTTTCCAATAGTTGTAAGGAATATGTATGTAAGATTTGTCACAGAAAGTCTGATAAACATAAACCTCTTTATTTCTATGTTTCATGTGAGGGCTGCCCTTGATCCTTTGTTATTTCTGACGTAGGTTTTCACAACTAATATCTTGAAAATCGGAACCCAGAGCAGATTGTGTCACGTGTCACACAGTGTGCAATGTAATTAAGTTAACAAATATCGTGTCTGACAACAGCTCAGGCTAGAGCCCTGCGCGGGACTGCTTTTTTAATCCTGCTCCCGCAATGTGGGTGTTCCGTACATTTGTGGCCAATCCCGCCCGCCACATTTGTGGCCAATCCCGCCCTCTCCCGCCACATTTGTGGCCAATCACGCCAGCCTCCTTACCTGATTTCCCGCGCAGTTCCGCAAGTTGTTCCCTCACAGCGTCTCTTCTCTTGCTCCGCCCCAGGAACAAGGCGGAGTCACAGGACGTGATGTCACATCACGTGACTCCTCCTTGTTCCTGGGCGGAGCAAGATAGGAGACACTGTAATGGAGCAGCGAGAAGACAGCCTTGCGGGACTGCGCGGGATTACCGGGACCCGCAGGTACAGTGCCTGACCGCCCGCTCCCGCCCGCAGCCCCAGCAAGACCGCCCGCAAGTTTTTTGGCGGGACCCACGGGACCCGCCTCCCAATGCAGTCCTCTAGCTCAGGCTCTTACCACCCCTTAGCTTCCGAAGTCCGCACAGTAAAGGTGACATACCACTGCATAACACTGGAACTAATGATACAAACCAAGAGCTAAACATAGAGTTAAATTGTTTTTTGACATTTACAGATACCCAAGAGCCCTGCCCTTCGTAGAAAGCTGTTTTCATTGTTTTAAATTATTTCATTTACCAGTTCCTAAATGTAGCCCTTCATTAGTAAGCTTTGTCATTGGAATTAAATGCTTAGTAAAATAAAAAAGGCATCTGCATCTGTTCGCTTTTGAAGTACCCCCCTTTGCTTCAAATAACTCATCTTTTTATGTGTTGACTTATAAATGATTTAGCCTGCACAGCAGGAACGCATACATGATTCAGGAGGTAAAAAGGGTTTGAGTCTTTAATGCACTGCTAGATAGGAGCCATTCCTCCATTTGGGAAATGAATGTCTCATCAAAGCATAGAGGGGTTTGTCAGTAACTACTGAGGTTGCAGTTAGTGGGAATTATTTGAAAAAGTGTCATGGCTATAAAATTAAGTTACTGTTGGATCACAACAGATGTGATTGTAAATGAAAAGATGTTACAAATGATTTCAGATGACCTATTTCATGGAAAATTATTTTCAGGTATTCCTCTTCCCTTACATATTATTAAAGAAGATTAACTAAAGAATATTACATTTTTCTAACATCATTTGGACAGTTGACATTTGTGTGCCATTGTACTATATGTATACTTCTGTTTTTTTATGTTGAGTAAATACCAGCTAAACACGTTGATGTGCTAAACTGTGAGTAGGTGGCCTGCAAAATTTATAAGAGCTTGGATGTGTATATGTAAGTGTGTATGAGAGGGAGTATAAGTTACCATGAATGTGTAGGGTGTAATAGTGTGTAGGTGTGTGCATGTGCATATGTGTTGGCGTGAGTCTGTACAAATGTGAAATTGTATGTAAAAATGTGTGTCAGTGTGTATGTGAGTTACTACAGTGGCAAGTGGGGTGCCAAAATTTAGGATCTGGGAGGCCAGGTTGACGAAGAAGACAACGGAAGCTGACACAAGAGAAGATAGAAAGACATTGAGATCATGAAAAAGAGTGTGAGAAAGCATGAGAGCGTGAGTTTATTAATCATGATATAACATAATGGATGCTGGCCTAGTTTTAGTGTATCCATTGTATCTTTGGAGCGTGGCAGCACAATGTCTTGGGCCAGCCCTGCATTATACATACATATACATAGAGACAATACAAACTTCTGTTTGATGACATGTTAATAAGACTGTACAAGGAACAAGAGGTCTTGGACCAGCAAAAAATTTTCACCTAAAATTGCAAAAATAGTTGCTTCCAGTGAGAACAATAAAGACGTGGAATATATTACCTTCAGAGGCTATGAAAGTCAATGATGACTTTAAATTAGGAATGCACCGAAATTAAAATTTTGGACAGAAACCGAAAATTCAGCATGCACTTGGCCAAAACTGAAAATGACCCCCCCCAACCTTTAAAAAAAAATCTGGAATCTGGGTATGCCTGGGCACGAAAGGAGTGTGATTGCTGTTAGTAATCATATATATATATTTAATATAGCATTCACACTCCTACCATGCATAAGCAGCCAATACATGCTGAAACCTGGCTAGCTGCCCCTCTTGTGTATTGATGCTGCCAGTACACATAAAATGCTGCCAGATGAGGTCTGCACATCACTTACAGCTTCCCTGTGCCGTGCTTCCCTACCACTAACACATTCATGCTATCACACACATTCATTAATTTATTTTCATTCACAAACATTAATTCCCTTATTCCTATACTCATTCACAGATACTCATTAATTCCCTTAATCATGCATACAACCTCCCCCACCCCCTTACCTGAACTGCAGATTTCCCAGTGCCGCTCGCAGATTTCCGCAGGGGGCGCTGCTTCCCTCTGCGTTGCTTGCACTCTGTGCGAACAACTTCTGTTGTCCCACCCAGGGGAAGCAGGAACGCAGCAGAGTCATGTGGCGTGACGTAAATTCACGTGACTCCGCTGGATTCCTGCTTTCCCTGGGCGGAACAAGAGACGTTGCGAGTAACGCAGAGGTAAGCAGCAGCAATTGCTCCTCGGCCCAGCCCGCCACAGGATGGAGGTAGATTATTTTCAGCCGTTTTTTTTTATTATTATTATTTAGGCATTTTGCCGATAATGCCATTTTTGGATGATATGTTTCAGCCACCAATAAAGACATATATACAGGGATAAAATGGGTGGCAAGGACATGATTAGTCATAGTTTGTTGGAGTCGAGACAGAATTATCTCCTTTTGGTGACAGAATTTTAATTTGCTTTATTATGGTGTTTTGGCTTCTTCTGTATCGACAGCAGAGTTGAACTTGACAGATTTGTGTCCGTAATTGACTCTGTTACTAAATTATGATAAAGCCTTCTGATAGCATAGTGATGCACTAAAGTTAGAGTAAAGATACACTGTTGCACCATTGTAGAGCCATAGATATATAAATTTTTTCATTGAAAATACACAGACAGCTAAAAGTGTTAAATACTTGTAAATATACTCCAAAATGGCTGTTACAGGCATCCTATAACTATAACTAAATATGTATTCACATCGGCCTGACTCAGAGCCGCAAATCAGAGACATCCATTGTAATTGACCCTTTGTGTGGTGGCAGAAAGACTGCTGTCCACTACAGGACCTGCAGTGCCAGTCGACATCGGCCAGAAAATGCCACTGTGTATAACACTGCATTGTTATCTTAAACTTATTCTTACCAGTAGTCTCTGGGATTAGAAGACTTGTAATCGCTGTCACAGTCTAAAGCATATTATTGAATCAAGATTGAGTTACATTTACCATCTTTAGCCACTTTATACATTATTGTATACAGTAGTCCTGTTTATTGAAGGCTTGTGTAACATAAAAATATCTAGGCAAAGCAGCCTATCAATACCTTGGAGGGCTCTGCTTTCTAGAAGGTAGAGGTGGCTATGGTGTGAGATGAGCCCGACCTTGTCCTAGCTGGCTGATCCTGTGTACAAACCAAGCTGGATTAACTTTTTTTAAATACACAGGTCATCGCAAGCACATTTCTGTATGTGGCATACAACCCAAACATGACAGTAGAACATCATTTTACCTACGTTTGCTCCATTTTGTGTTCTTGCCCAAGCCTAGTTTTGGAGTTGGTCCCACCCTGCCTCAACCTGTAAGTAAGTTCTGAAAGCTTATACGACTTTGTATTTCATTCATGAATATTTTGACAATGAATTAGTATTATCTCTGAGGCCAATGCAGCATTTTCATGTAGAAAAGTTTGCCAGTTTTTTTATAGCTGTCTCCAGTTTCAGTATCACCTTTTTGATTATGCTTTTTCTATATGCCCTTTTATTTTGCTTAAAATGTTACTTTGTGTGCTCACAGGTGGAATTTAAAAGCCTGTTCCCAGCAGGAGGCCCCCTGCTGTTAAAGTGAATTAGATGTCACAAGGAATTTTAAATAAACTTCAAGCAAACAATTCTTTTCATCATCTTCACCTTTTCCAGTACCCTATTTTTTTGGCTCTGTGATGTTTCCATGTCTCTGGAATGTGGTCAGTCTGCTCTTTCCTGTTCATTATAATGCACCCTGTTCTTTATGCTTATTTTATAATTTTATTTAATTAATTGATTTTATGGCAGATAAGAATACAATAAATATTTTGTCTGGTAATATTTCCTGTTTTTGTTTTAAAGAGATATGCTAGGGCAGTAAAATAGTTGGCTCATTTAGAATAGCGAGAATTTGACAAGCCAACTAGTGGTAAGGAGTCAAGCCAAAGCCAGATCAAGGACCCAGGATTGTTGAGCCCTGCTAAGAGTAAAAAGTGTTGTCTTTAACAAAAAAAGTTTGGATGGACACTTCCACTTGTTGAGCTGAGATGTCAGGAGCCAAAGGTTTGGATCGGACCTGGCACAAGCTAATGCCCCAACAATGTTTGTTTAAATACACATTTCATGACTTTCAGAGGGCCTTTGATGTGATGAGTATCCTTTTAATTTGCCTTCCTGCATACTGTTGGTTGGGTGTGTCCATCCCAAGATGCTTTGTGTCTATTGAGAACGGGATCGACACTTTTTTTTCCCTATTTATTTCACTGTATCTCCTTTGTAACCTACACACTTTCAGTTTATTCGCTAATTTTCGTACTGTGGTTTTATTGTTTCCCCTCCTGTGGGATTGTTTGGTTTTACCTCCTGTAAGTTTCTTCTATCTTGTGGTTTCCTACTTGTTTCCAATGATTGTGCCTTAGTGTTACAGTAACTATGATGTGACAGATTTGCTTCCTATTTCATGTGATTTATTTAAAATATAACAGTCTACAATATATTTTTTTTTCCTCGGGAATGGTGATTACAGAATTCATTTTAGATTTATCTTACATTTACATTTATTCTCTAACATTATCAAGCCTAAAATGGACCAGTCACTCAAAAATATTAGCTTGGCTTTAAAGAATAGAGAGTAACTCTAGCTGACTTTGTTTTAAAGATAATTAATTATAGGTACATTATGAACTTGTGACAAAACCATTATGTTAGCGTGTCCATGTGTGCTTCAGCTCAGTTGACTTTCTTTCTCCCATTCTTCAAAGTCACATAAGATGTCATCCAGTCAAATGGTATAGGTAGATGGCAGCAGCCACAGGGAGTGTGGTGTAGTTTAGTGCTGTTTTTTTTAAATATTAGAAACAATTAAAAACATAAACACGATCGTCATCTTTTATGTAACACCAACAAATCTCTATGAGATGACCAAAAACATTGAGGGTTATGTTAAAAAACCAATTATGGTGCAAATCTTTAAAATCAATCAACATTGCAACCAATGGAGTACTTCTGCTGACAAATCAATTGGTTGCTTTGTAGCAATGTTTTAAGTTGGTCATAGCAACAGACTGCTCTTTATACAAAGCTCCATTGTGAATGATCTAGAACAATTTTTTATGGTAAATAGTAAGCTTTTTTAAATAAATATATCGTTAAAAAGGCTGTGCTGATTAACATGAAGTTTACTTTACATTACAGGCCACTTTAATGTTGAACTTGGCAAGGTCTGTTGCAGCAAAAGTCTGCCAAGTTCCACTTATATTTAGATGGGCTTTCTGGAGCACATTACTGAATACCTGAGTTGTTAATTGTAGCATTTTCAGCCTACAGTTATGTAAAGGGTATTTATTGAAATGACTTATCAGTATTGCATAAAAACATCCTAAAAATCTAACATGGTTTTATAGTAGGACATGTTTGCATGAGTCTGTTTTGATTTTTGATTCTGTAGAAGTGTGGTATATTTATTTAAATCCTTATTTAATTGTAAGGATACAACTTAGGTTACATACAGAGACAACACCAGACACTCTCTGATGGCCTGTCCGTTAGTAGGACCGTAGCAAAGAATAAGAGGCCGTCCATTTAGATTTAAAGAAGAAGTACATTTACACCTAAAGCTGAAAACCCGGTTTACTGTAAGAGCAATAAAGATGTGGAATTTACTACCTACAGTGCCAGTGCTATCAAATTCAACTGATGCACCCTGCACCCTGAACTGTTGTATATCCCAATCTCATATTTAGCATTGTGAAAGGTAAGTAACATATAAAAGATGCCCTGCAAACCTTGTGTGAGACATTGACATGGACATTTCTGGGTAATGTGCAGAACCTGGGTATTTCAACTGATGCCTTTAATGAAAATGCATCTTATTCAAGCCTGGTAGTGTATTGTATGTCCTGACTGAGGACAAATATTAGAGCAATTTAACTTCTCTAGTTCTTGTCTTACCACATAGAGCTCAAGTGAGCATTTTAAACGGATTCCAGGGTCATCTCATTTGGAAAGCTGTAAGCAAGATTTTCTGTGTTAGGCAGTCAGCTTGACGTTTTTTTTTCTACAGATAAAATAATCTAATTCAATAGAAAAATAGTATTGAATATGTTATACTGCAAGATACACGCAGGATTTCAAAACACATGGATAAATCGCTCTTGTTTATTTTATTTGTTTCCTTCAACAACAAAAAACAGAGGGTTCAATGTATTTGGCAAAGTTGAATGAAGCCAAAGACTGGAATGTGCAGTTTCAAATATTACAGTTTAAGGAACATACATGTTATAATAGGACTCTATTCATATTAAAAACATGCCCGATTACACTAAGCTTCTTATATAGAATTTATGCTTTACAACCGTGGCCTTCATACAGATTTTATCATCTAGAGAAAAGGAAACCTTCACAGAGGTCCACAGCATGCAGTAAATCAAATAGTTGTGGTAACATTGGTATAAAGCAGAACAACTCTTTGGTTTATGTGTTTCAGAAACATGAATGGCCTCTTTAAACCATGCCAGGCTTGCGTATTTGTTTAAAATAAACCTTTGCTAAATAATTCAATTGCAGTGGGAACCTAATGGAGACACAATTGCGGCTCATTTAGTGAAATTCTTGGAATTAAGTGTGCCTTTTCTTTATTAAATTAAAAGAATACGTAGCAGTCTCTTCATTTACCATCTACCTTTTTGGTATGCATTTAATATATTACATTAATAGAGCACCAACAGATTCTGAAGCACTATTACAATATTGGTGAAACACAAAATTAACAAAAATATTAAAACTGACAATATACAAACAATTATATCAATATACAAACTAACAAGAATGCAAATTAAGGGGACACTTCAGCCATCCTATGCACTTTAATGGGGGAATCACCCTGAAGGCATTGTGTCTTCCCACTGATTTCTATGGAAGTACTTTCCTGCCACTGATCGATGGCTTCTAGCAGCCAGTCAGTGGCAAGTAATGTCAGATCATGGAAGAAAAAAAATCTGCGTATGGTAAGTACTTTATTTTTCTTTCTTTTTTGAGTAATGCAGTTTAAGATACGTGCAGAGTCCTTTAATATGCATTCTTTTATAGCAGAGGTGTCGGGGACTGTCCCTTTAAGATGTACAGGTACAGAGAGAAAAGATGGCGCTGCTCTTTCACTCTTGTGAATTCACTTTTTCTGATTACTGAGCTAGTACACTCTCAGCAGATTGAGGGCCTTTAGTTCATTGGATAGTTATGACAGTGATATGGACTTGGTCTTATCAACCTGTTTTCAAGACCATCTTGGTTCCTTGTCAAGCACAGTGGTGGTTAATGTATTTACATTACAGTTCCAGACAGGGAACTCTTGACATTTCTCTTATTAGTCATCAGAATCTAGCGGTTGTAGGTTTTATGGATCTCTTGTGTAGCGTTAGGTGTCTTTTTCAACCTGTTAAAACATTTTTCACATGTAGAAATAGCTATGACGTGGATTGATTCACCAGTGTGTAACTTCCAAATGCCCTGTGTGATTAGGGGCTGTGCTGTGATTTCAACTCCCATGTTAGTATCACATTGTTTCAGATTATCTGCTGTGGATTCAGCTTCATTTTGAGTGCAGTCCTTCCCTTGGAGCTGTGTTATCATTAAAGTGTTAATGGCCTGTGCACTTATCAGACAGTGTTACGTAACGCAAGATAAAAACACCCCAAAATAATAGTTAATTGCAACTTTATCTTGTTTGCAATGTTTCGCTTTGGCTCCATTCTGTCGAGTGTCCTTGGAAATATTGGAATGGACATGTATTTGAGGATCTATGGAAACTCGCTTTGTTTTGGATCAGGACTGAACCAGTACCATGGTGCATTATCCTGAAGGTCAGAGGCAGGCTAGTAAATTTAAGCCCAAACTTACAGCCCAGATATATATGAATAAAAACACATGCTTTGCACAGTAACCTTACTACAAATTCAGTGCGTTCTGGCCAGTTCTGTTCAACAGCCTGGCTGTGCATGACCTGCACCCTGAACTGTTGTATATCCCAGTCTCATTGACATGGAGATTTCTGGGTAATGTGCAGAACCTGTTCACGCAAGGACTGTTGGTAATCCTATTTAGCAGCCAAGAAATCTTGATGCGTAAAATGAACCTAAAGGGACTTTAATGCATATGATAGCTAAGAGGTCCCTTTAAATTGGATGATGTCTCCCTTGCAAATATTTCAGGGAATTCTGCAGAAAATCCCCCCCCATATCCATTTGCCTCATTCCCTACCTCATGGCTACTTGTCGTGGAGGTGTGTTGGGCCGAACACATCTCTTGACGTATTTACTTACCACCGAGGGGTAGTGTAATGAGCAGTGAGTGTGCAGTAATTTCAGTGGCTGTATCAAAAGTGGCCAGTGAATATAAAGTATATAAAAGTAAATGAAGTGAATAAAGACCCCATGGACAAGCTAAGGGAATATATTTTATGTTAAAAAATAAAGGTAGATAACGATGTATAATTGCGTAAAGGCTCGCCTAATAGTGTAATAAACAGGAATAATGATTCCCTTAAATAAAAATAATATATAACAAATAAAGTTGTATAAATACAAAAATATTCAAAATTACAAGATAAGAATTTTTTTTATTTAAATATAACATTCAAACATATAAATACAATTCATGGATCCCTCGCTACCAATATCCATAAATGTGGATCTGTCTTATTGGTTAAATAGAATAGTCCTCAGTGATAATTAATTGCACAAATCCATATTAAAATGTATTTACGTGATGATATTTAATAAAAATATCAAAATAAAATTATATTATGACACTTCATGATAAAAAAAACAACAAAACAAAACAATATATAAAACTTTTTTATTATTTTATATGTTGTCGCGATCACACCATATTTGTTGCACATTTGCAACACCTTTATAAATCACCCCCTTTGTGTTACTTTGCGGCTCCTATAAAATCAAGGTGGCTGGTGCATTATACATCTGTATGGTCCTGGTTTTAATCCTGGTCCTTGTTTTGGAATAGGTGGATTGTATATCCATTTGTGGTATTTAATAAATAACGCTGAAGCCTGTTCTCCATTTTTCCTCACGTTCCATTTCACAGACACTTTAGTGTGGCTGATAATTAAGTCAGGATTACAATTGTTTGAAACAGTAGCAATTTAATTCATCTTGTGTCTAGAATGTTATGTTAAGTAGTATTTTAAATGCAAAACTAAAAGTTACCCTTTAATATTTACTTATTCCTTTTCATATATTTTATAGTGCTGAAAGATTAGGCTGTTATTTGCTACAGTGTGTGCATAGGGGCGTTATATATTTCACTTAAACCCCATTTTATTAACCAAAGGCTTTAAATTTGTCAAATTGCACATGTATAATATGCGACTGCCTTTAGATTTTATGGAATCTTGCATCTTCATGCTAACAGACTGGGCTTATTTCTATAAATAACTGCAGAAAAATGTGGGTCATGTTGGTATTCCAAGTATTTATAGCAGTTTAAGTGAAGCTATATTAGTATGTGCATATTTTTGGATTTAATACAAATACGTTTGTATTTTTGGGGATGGAGTGGGGATTTAGGCATGCGCCCTATACTGTTATACATGTTTGCTTTTTGGCTGTATTTGTTTGCAGATACCAACTAACATGTTGCATGTATACCTAGTATGTAGTAAAATGCACATTTTACATTTGGTGCTGAATTCATATTTGTAGTTCTAAGTTCAGTTTCTGTTATGCTAAATCGGATAAATCCAGAGAGAGTGAAGGGAGGCTGTGGTCAGAAAATTCACTTCCGATTGAATTGAACTAGACTTGGATTAAGGTAATGGATCTCTTTAGGGGCAAACTTAAGTGAAAGTTATTGTGCTTGAATTAGGTTATTCAAGGACAGGACATACATATACAGGGTAGAATGCAAAAGCGGCACATAATACATACGTCGGCAGCTTTACCAAGTAAATACAGGCATATATTTGTGTACAGTATTTAATAGAAATACCACAGGTAAGGAAAACATCCACAGTTACCAGTAAACAGAAAGGTATGAAAAAGCAGGAGGTGGGGACAATTTGCCATGGTTTTGATATCTTTGGGCAGTACAAGAGCTATACAACTGTGTCCGTTATATTTTACCCACATTCTTATTTTGCCATGTTCACTGGAGCTGGCTGTAAATCAGGAAATGCCCACTGTCTACAATATTACATCAGTTAGTAGCTATACTATGAAATACAATACTATAAAATATCTGTGGAAATAAGGTTATCTGTTATATTAAGGATTTGTTTATGCTTTGATGGAATGCAAGTTATGAAGCAAAAAGAAAAACATATAATGAAACTAAATGTAGGCTCAAATCCGAGGTTAATAAATGAGTACCATTCATTGGGTAATAATAATGACTATTATTCTGCTGCCGAATCAGTTAAATCCGAGAGAGTGCACTAAAAAGCGCTTTGAGTCCCACTGGGAGAAAGGCACTATATAAATACTAGGTGTTATGTTATGTGTTTAACCACGCAGAATTTGTTAACAGTGCACACTAGGTGGGGCTCATGAGCAGTCATGAAATGCTTGATATTAACCCCTTCACGACAATTGACGTGCCAGACACGCCACGAAAAAACATCCAGTTGGCGACAATTGACACGCCTGCCACATCATGACTTTAAAATCTACAATCACTTTCTTCACCCAAACAGTGTTGATGTAATGCTCCGATGTTGAGGCATTCAGCAACACTGAGATCGGCAGCAGGGGCCCTGTGTGGCCCCTCCCCTATATTGTATGGCGACGGCCTGATTTAAAAGAGCTTAGGAGGCGATCAACGATTGCCTCCTGAACTTAAACGGTGTAGCTGAAATGTCTCGATAGCAAGAAAACTCACCCCAGGAGGTACTGTGAGTGCTCTGGAGAGCAGTCATAAGCACCACTGCGAAATATTTTGCCTCTTACCAGATGGCGGCCTGCTTTACAAAAATAAACAAGTTTCCAAGAGGACCTCTCCAGAACCTCCTGGGAATTCTGGGCTTCTCCTGCAGATTGAATACAGGTACTGTATCTTATCACAATATAATTACTAAAATAAATGAAAAAATAAGAACAGATGTCCAAATTCCAAAGAAATGCACACCTCGCAAAGGTGGCCTTTTACCTCCCAAATAACTTGATAGACCCAGGAGATGTTGCTGAACACATATTGTGGTGTTGTTTGGCTGTGGCAAATACCAGGAATGTGTATTTAAAAAAAAATACTGCTGCAAACTTTGATAAGGCTGGTGATAAAATGTGTGCATTTGAAATACCCTAGGGTGTCAAGTTTTCAAAAAATATGTTTTGATGGGGTAGATTGACCTGACTGGCTTCAAAGATGTCCCAAATAGGATATGCCACAAAATAACCATATTTGGAAAGTTTGACAAAGGCTCGTGGCAAAATTAGTGCATGGAAAGAGTTAAAATATCAGCATTTGAAATAGCCTGGGGTGTCTAGTTTTCAAGTATATATGGTTTAATGGGGGTAAATTGAACTGACCGGCTTCAAAGATGTCCCAACCAAGGCCCACTACTATGAGTTTGGTAATAAGAGCGGTCGGATGCTTGCACGTGCTCTGCGGGCTAGGCACCAGACGCTCTATGTTAGCAAGATTAGGACCCCCAGTGGTGTGACCTCCTGTTCTCCCAGCGATATAGCGGACTCTTTTTGTCGCTATTACCGCTCCCTGTACAATCTCCCTGTGGACACGGCGGTTCCCCGCAGGGAGACCTTAATCAGGGATTACCTAGCTACGCGGGTTCGTCGCAGACTCTCGGTGGAACAGCTGGAATCGCTCGAGCTCGCCATTCCGGTGGAGGAGTTGGAGGTAGCCATGAAGTCGATGGACTCAGGGAAGGCTCCTGGCCCGGATGGGCTTCCCCTCCGCTACTATAAGGTTTTTTGGGAGCACCTGCAGGCCCCTCTCGCATCGTTGCTCAATGAGGTGCGTGTCGGCACTCCCTTCCATCCTCACTCTCTCATGGCGACGATCACTGTGTTACCCAAGGAGGGGAAAGACCCTTTGCTCTGTCAGAGCTACAGGCCTATCTCCCTCCTCAATACGGACTTGAAGCTCTTTGCGAAGGTGCTGGCTACCAGACTGCAGTCTGTGTTGGGCACTTTAGTTCACCCTGATCAGTCCGGTTTTATTATTGGCAGGGAGGGTCGTGATGGCACGTACAGGGCTTTGAACTCGATCCATTTGGCCCGGGCGTCTGGTCAGAGGATTCTCCTTCTGTCCACGGACGCTGAGAAGGCCTTTGATCGGGTTGCATGGGACTACATGTTCCAGGTGTTGCGTGCGTTTGGATTTGGCCACTCGTGGCTGCATTGGATCACCGCCTTGTACTCGGCCCCCTCGGCGCGTATCCGTTTAAATGGTGCCCTCACAGCCTCTTTCCCCATCCGCAATGGCACCAGACAGGGGTGCCCGCTGTCTCCGCTCTTGTTTGCCATATCCTTGGAACCACTTCTGCAGTCGGTTCGCGACAACCCGGATATTCACGGCCTGAAGTGCAATGACTCTTCGTATAAGGTGGCCGCTTATGCGGACGATTTACTTTTCACTCTAGCGCAGCCCCGGATTTCTCTCCCAGTTCTTCAGGATGAACTACGACACTTCGGATCCCTCTCTAACTTTAAAATAAACACAGACAAGTCCGAAGTCCTGGATGTCTCCTTGACTCCGGATGAGGCAGACGCAATCAAGGGGTCCTTTAACTACAGGTGGTGTCGTAACAGCATTCGGTACTTGGGGACCTGGATTCCCTCCGATCTGAGCACGGTTTTTCGCGAGAACTTCCCTAGGCTCTTGGGTCAGATTCGTTGTGATTTGCGTAGATGGTCCTTCCCCCATATCTCCTGGCATGGAAGGGTTAGTGTGGTTAAGATGAATGTGCTCCCTCGGCTTCTTTATCTCTTTCAGACGCTCCCTGTCTCTATTCCGAGGGCGTTCTTCTCTGAACTTCGTTCGCTAGTTGCCAACTATGTCTGGCTGGGGAAGCGACCGAGGATTCGCCACTCTGTTCTTATCAGGCCCAAGGCGAAGGGCGGGTTAGCTCTGCCTGACTTCCGCGGTTACTATCGCGCGACTCACCTGTTGCGGATGCTGGAATGGCGATTCCACCCACCTGCCAAGTTATGGATCTCGTTGGAACAGGCCACCACGTCGATCCCTCTGTCCTCTAGTCTGGGTCTTCGCCCTGGTGTTCTTCGAGTGGCGGGGACCGAGAATCCCTTTGTCCGAGCTACTGTGCTGGTCTGGAGGCAGAGGGGTGTGAGCGGGTCTCTAACCTCTTATCCTTCCCCGCTGACTCCTATAGCGGACAACCCGGACTTTGTTCCGGGACAAGAGCGGGGTTTCCTGGCGTCACTGGGGTGGCCCCCGAACTTACCTTTGTCGGCGTTATGGGATCGAACTGCGCCGTTGCCGATCGAACGCGCACTTCCCGATGTTGGGCTCACTTTGCTGCGGCGCTTCCGATATGGTCAGGTTACTCGGTATGGGCTTTCCCTTCCGGGAAGACACCACCTTTCTAGAGCCTTGACCCCCTTTGAAACTTTGGCCAGACGCCCTACGCTGCCCAGGGGGGGAATATCTATCCTGTACCGCCTGTTGCTCGCGGCCGAACTCACGGTGCCGCCGCCGTTTCAGGGTTACTGGGAGGAGGTCCTGGGTGAGCCTCTAACTGACCAACAATGGGACACGGTGTGTGAGTTGGCGCATAAATGTTCGGTGGCCTCCAAGGTTCAAGAAACAGCATATAAGCTGTTGTCGCTTTGGTACAGGACACCGGTGTCGCTCGGGCGGCTTTTTCCAGGCGTTGATATCTCCTGTTGGAGATGCGGTATGGAGCCTGGTACATACTTACACATATGGTGGAGTTGTGCCCAACTTCAACCGTTCTGGCTTGGGGTGTTTCGATGTATGGGTGAGGTGGTGGGGCAAACAATATCTCCGTCCCCTGGTCTTGGCCTTCTCCTTTATAGTGGGTCCTCCCGGGTTTCAGTGAAACGCACGGTTTTGCGACATCTTCTTAACGCTGCGCGCTGCCTGATTCCTTTGTTTTGGAAGCGTACGGAGGTCCCCACTTTGCGCTTATGGGTAACTAGGGTGGAGGAGATACGTGTGATGGAGGAGCTCTTGCATGTCTCCTCGGACAGGATGGAGAAATACACAAACACCTGGGCTTGTTGGCTCTCCTTCCTCTCGTCCACCACTCTGCGGGATCTTCTCGCGTTCCCTTGAGCGACCCTGACTGGCTCGCCCTCCACCCACCTCGGTTCTTTACCTTTCCTTTATTTTGTGTGTGTCCCCCTCCTACGCGTTCTTCGTTGCTTCCTCAACACTAGCTCGCTCTCTTCCCTCTTTTCATCTTCACCCCGTCATGCTCTTTTCACCTTCTCCCCTTCATGCTTTTTCATCCCCCCCCCTTTTTTTTTTTTTTTTTTTTTTTTTTTTTTTTTTTTTTTTTTTTTTTTTTCTTCCTCCTCCTCTTCTTTATATTCCGCGGGGTTACGCAGCTCCGTCGCTGGGATTGGATTTCCAGCTAATGGTCTCCTTCGATGTTGCCAGGGTATGCGATGCTCCACGGCATTCTCGTTTGCCTTTTTTTTTTTTTTTTTTTATCTTTTCTCTACTTTTGTATCAGATTGTAGCACTCGCGAATTTCGCGCATATGTTAGACCGCCATGGTTCAACTTTGAATGATTACATGTCCCTTTCCCTTTCTCCTTTTTGGCTACCTTCCCCTCCCCTTTCCCAGGTTTCCTCTTACCCTTGCTCTGTTGAAAAATCAATAAACAGTGATTTACCAAAGATGTCCCAAATAGGATATACGGGGAAATGACCATATTTGGAAAGTTTGACAAAGGCTTGTGGCAGAATTAGTGCATGGAAAGAGTTAACCCCTTAAGGACAATGGGCGGTCCCTAAACCCATTGAAAGCAATGTATTTTGAGCCCGTACATGTACGGGCTTTGTCATTAAGGGGTTAAAATATCAGTATTTGAAATAGCCTGGGGTGTGTAGTTTTCAAGTATATATGGTTTAATGGGGATAAATTGAAATGACCGGCTTCAAAGATGTCCCAAATAGGATATGTGGCGAAATGACCATAATTGGAAAAAAAAAACATTGGATATTATTTAGCAGAATTTTTCACTAGCTTTTGTAGATGAGTAAAAAGTCCTTTTTTCTCAATTTCCCCAATATAATTGTACTTTTTTTTTAGTAAATTCTAAGATACAATCAAAATAATGACATCTAAAGAAAGCACAGCAGAAATGATAAAACAGCCATTTTCACGAAGGGTACAAAAATCAGCCATTGTCTGACATATATTGACATATAGAAAAACACTACAATACCAAAATGGCTTTGGTTAATGTACAGTACGCTGGAGTCATTAAAGATGCCACTGCAGGCCATTAAGGAGATCCAGATTAACCAGAAATTAGTTTTATGCTCCATAATACAAGTGTGTATTCTTGTTAGCTTGTAAGGGGTCCATGATAAACAATTAGGCAGTTTATAGGAATCTGTTCTTATGAAGCATGCGTTGTATAAATAGTAAGGGGGCTTGCTAATATATTTTTCAGATGGGATCTGTTTATCAGATTAAGCATACTGCAATGTAATTTTTCGGAAGTGGTTTCCTGTAATATATCCAGTTTACCTTCAGTGATCTGGCATCTTTTCAGCGCTAAAGAAACAGAAGGTAAACAAAGCTGCCACTGCTTCAGACATAAACAGTTTCGTTTCCTATAACCAATTTATTTGATCTTCATGTGTTTTAGACAACGTGTATTTCCAGTTCTGGGAATCGAAATTGATTACAATGAAGTGTAAGAGAAAACCGGGTTTGTTCTTTTAATGAGCAGATCAGGTTCTTAAATGAATGGCCATCTAGTTTAGTTCTAAAAGCTGTTTTGCTTGCTTGATATCCAAATGCATTGATGTAGCAATGTACTGTAACAGTGTTGATGTGGATGATCCTTAATGAGTCTTTCCTCTAGAAGCTTCACCTGTACCTCCATGCTTCAAGTCAGATTCTAATGCTCAGCCGCTGGCTTCTCCCATTCTGTTTTTTGACACAAGGAAAAATAGGAATAGTGATTGATCTGGGATTAATCTGAGAGACATTGGTTTAAACCATATGCATACGTATAACTCTGTAGTCTGTACCATTGAACAAAGTGTTATGCCTTTTTTAGAATTGGACACTACTACCCAAGGCAGTTTTATGTCTACTGTATATATGGTTATTGAACAGCGGCCTTACCAGAAACCCAATAAATTTAGCAGTGCTTAAATTATATCTGAGGCATTTTTAACTAAAATCATCTTTAAGCCATAATCAGACCAACATTAAAAATGATCTCTTATGTCTTTTCAGGCCTCTGAACTGTAATTCTATAGTATGGCTGGATCTGCCAGGGATCATAATCTTCCTGTACGAAGACAAAACCATCAACTTCGTCACACGTTAAGTCCAGAGAATCTTCAGAGCTTGGCTTCCCAGAACACAATGGCAGAGAATTTACATTTTCAGAGAGCTAACAGCGATACTGACTTGGTGACCTCTGATAGCCGTTCCAGTCTGACCGCAAGCATGTATGAATACATATTGGGCCATTCCCAGGAACTTATCATTTTTTGGGATATAAAGGAAGAAGTGGACCCAACTGATTGGATTGGACTTTATCACATAGGTAAGCACTTCAAAACACAGGCAAATTCAGGATCTTTAAAACAGAAGGGTAAATGTACATAATCAATGTACATCTCATTAATCCCTAAGTCTGTCTGATTTGAAGCTGTGATGCATTTAGGGCTTTCAGAAACATCTGTTACTCGCGCAGTGTAGCAGGAGGTAGGATGAGCATTTCTTCAGAATTATTTGAGTTGCTAGGAATCCAGAAATACAATATACAAGGTTGCCCTGCCAGTAAAGGCAGTATTCAGGGCATTGAGCGGTAGGGGTTTGCACTTTATCCAGTGCATGAGATTTTTGGTAACTGGGTTAGGACGGCAGGATAGAATTTCCTTCCTTTCTTTTTGATCTATCCATGGCCATGTACAGAAACATTTCTGGTGGAGTTAAAAGTATCCCTATTCCTGTGTCATAAATAGATTTATTTATATAGATGCATAAATATCTTGTCTCGTGATTATCTTATTTATAATATTTACATAAATAAAGAAAAGAAACATTGAACATGAGAATGCAAAGGATGTATACTGAAAGTTACTGGGAGACAGTGTAAGGATGAAGGTATAAATGTCCACAGATAGAGGCAATTGGGGATTTGCCCAGTGAACCTGCAAGTCTGTGAAAAAAATGCGAAAGCTGTGGGGCCATTGCAAGCAAGGAAAGTGTGGTGCTGTGAACTAAAAGAAGAAGTGAAAAATGGTAATAATTGAAGTAAAGGAAGGAATATAATGAAAGGATGGAGAGATGCTTATGTTGGAAATGTTTCTGCAAATGCCCATTGGTTCAAGTAAATGTTAGAACACAGACCAATTTTCCTAGATGTTCTTAAACTTGCAGTATATGTTCTAGTAACTATTAAACCCATCAGAGGCTGTTCCTTTAAACGGATTCCATAATGTTCTCTGCTGTAAATCCTCAAGCACAGAGCAAAGTTCCCACAGGCAGGGTTTCCTTCATACACCCTGGGAAATGACCCGTCCCCACACTCTTTCCTGTGATATTCTTTCCAACTAAGCTTTTATAGGTCTGTAGAGGAAAAATTATTTGATTAAAGGAAATCCAACACATAAAACAAAGTCTTGCGGATATATTCCACTCAAATTGAGAGAAAGAGAAAAGTTTTGTTTTACCGTCATGTGAAAAAGAGAGCGCACCCTCTTTGAATTCTCTGGTTTTACATATCAGGACAAAATAACAATCATCTGTTCCTTAGCGCTCTAAAAATTAGGTAAATACAACCTCAGATGAGTAACACATGACATATTACACTGTGTCATGAGCCATATTTTATCTGGTTATTATAATGCATATTAGCAAACTTTGCAAGTACTTTTGAATGTACTATTCAAGTAGTTAAAAAAACATTACCATAAGGAGAAGCTGCAGCTTCAGAGCTGCAGTGCCGAAAAGTTCCCCCATAGAAATTAATGGGAAGGCTTTACACATACACAGGGGTCTAAACAAACCCCTGCAAGCAGCATTCAGCAGAGCCAGCGCTGGATCTGACTTGAAGTGACTACATCATGTGCAGCGGGATGCATTTGGCTAGGGATGGAAAAAGGGGCAAATGTATTTGGGGGAGATTTCATCTTTTATTCACATGCCCTGTAACAAATCCAAATCTGTATATCAATCTTCTTCAACCACACCCATGCAGTTTATGCCATAAACAGGACCATATTTTATATACACATTGCTCAGTAGCAACCAAATGTTCGGTAAGTCATGAGTCACCATGTCTTACGTGCATTCGTTGAAGAAACATGACGTGCCCTTTCTCATTGGATCTGTCACCTAAAAAGATTTTAGAATCATTCAAGGGGGGCACTCCAGTTAACCCTCCTGTAACACTCCAGATCCCTTATACCTGTATACATCATGCCAATCTTGTTATTAAAATGTCCTCTGTTACTTTTTGTGACGGCCCGGGGTTAATAAGTGCCGTCTATAACAGCTATTATGACCCTCCGGGGGTTAAATAATGCCGTGTCTGATCAAGTACCGTTTAATAATCAGGGGTTGTGATCAATGTTCCCTCTAATTTTTCTCTTGTCCAAAATTTTTTCCAGAGCCAAAATTTTGTGCGCACAATATGCTTCTGCAAATGTTACATTTAAATTGTTAGTCTATGTATTTGGTACAGCTTGCTCATGCACTACATTATAGTGTGATAATATAGTATTGGTTACACAACAGTATTAATGTCCACTTTGCTTTGTCACACAGTCCATATAAAGCGAAGTTGGTGGAGCTGAAAAAATTCACATTGCAACGGGGTGGAGCTTTATATTTCCACCCCTTTTGACTCCACTTCCATGGTCTATTTTAAAGGTGAAATTCTCTCTGCATAAGTAAATTATGAGCAAATCACGAGCGGAGGATCAAAAAAAAAACTGTTGTGTGCAGGGGTGTACCCTAGAGTATTTGGCACCTGGGGCGTATCCTGTGTGTGGCACCACCCCACACACGCACATGCACACACACTTTAAAACTGCTTCTATCGTTGATAGGGGTACAGCATAACTGTTATCATTATATACTAAGGCAGACATTGACTGGGGTACAGCATAACACTTATCACTATATACTGAGGCAAACATTGACCGTGGTGCAGCATAACTGTTATCATTATATACTGAGGCAAACATTGATGGTGGTACAGCATAACTGTTTATCATTATATACTGAGGCAAACATTGACGGTAGTAGAGCATAACACCTATCACTATATACTGAGGCACACATTGACGGTGGTACAGCATAACACCTATCACTATACATTGAGCCAGGCATTGACAATAATGCAGCATAACCCCTATCACTATATACTAAGCCAAACATTGATGTGGTGTAGGCCTATAGTATATAGTAGGGATGCACCGAAATGAAAATTCTGGACCGAAACGGAAATTTCAGCATTCACTTGACCAAAACCGAAAATGACCACCCCCACACCTTTAAAAACAAAAAAAAGTAACACACCAAAATTAGACACAAAAAATCATTAACAATATTAATATATATATATATATATATATATATATATATATTTTTTTTTTTTAACAGCAAACAATATAATAGCAAACATATATACATAACAGCAATCACACTGCTATCATGCCCAGGCAGCTAGTACATGCTGGAACCTGGGCATGATAGGAATCTGATTACAGCTTCCCTATGCCATGCTGTTCCACCCCACTTACGCATCCATGCTATCATACACACACACACACTCATTCACAAACATCCAGTTTAAACTACAGCATAACACCCATCACTCTCACACACTTACTAATCCACTCTCACTGAATGTTTTCCTACCTTTTCTCTGTCACTGTCACTTTTCCTCTTCCTCTTCGTTCTTCCTCTTCTTCTTCTTCTGTGTCCTGTCCCGGTGCAGTGTGTAAGGTGGTGGGCGTGGCTTCAGTGTTGTGCGCCGGGATATGACATCAAATCCCGATGCACAGCATCAGTTGCCGCGCGCATAGCAAGGGAGCAGGATCGGAGGACCTCCTGCTCCCTTGATTGTCTTTAAGCCGGTTAGAGGGAGATCCTTGATCTCCCCAACCGAGCCTGCTCCTCTAGCGGCGGAGAGATGCCGTCTCTGGAGAGATGCCGTGCTGACTGCCCTGCCCCCTGCAAGGTATGCTACTGGTTGTGCGCGCAATTTTTGGATATGTGCGCTTTCTCTAAAAGCTATGTGCGCGCACACAAGCGCACAGCTTAGAGGGAACAACGGTTGTGATTGTTATATGTGTGTGATTGTTTTATGTGCCTTGTGTGCCGCCCCTGTCCATGCTCCACATGTCCTGCCCACAGACTTTAACCCCTCGTATCCCGGATGCCATCAGCCCGCTACCGCACCATTTCCCTGCTATTAACACACAGGGGGTGGGGGTACGGAGTGGGAACAATTCGGAGAAGAAGCCTTCCATGGATGCCTGGTCGCCGGGACTTCCGGAGGAGCGGAAAATGACCAGCGCGGCTGCCGAACGTGCCACGGCTATCTCGCGTTTAGTCCCGGGGAAACTTTGAACTGTTGTCGCTCGGGGCCCCTTCGACCGATCACATCGCTTTTGGGACCAGATGTTCCTGGACCCCGAGCGCCCCCTCTGCACCCCCGAGATCGCCGCTGCTCCTTCGGGATCACCCCGAGAACGACGACCAAAGTATACTGGCATTGTGGGGCTCGGTGGCCTAAGCGTGGCTCCGGACTGTCTGGGCAGGGCGGGGAGATTTGTTCTGATTTATGACCTTTTTATCACCTAACCTGTATATAAGCCTGTGTGTTTCCCAATAAAGTGTGTTATTTCCCTGGAAAATTAGTTTCGTCTAATGCTTCAGGGGCCCGCTGGATCACTAGTTGTCCTTGTCAGGACAACTACGGCACTGTACTCAGCTACGCCTCGGCGGGCTGCGGTGCCGTGACGCTAGAGTCACCCCAGTTCCGCTAGTATCGGCTAGCGCTACAAGCGGTTAACCCTTTAGATCCCGGCAGGAAGCATCGCAGGATCGACGGGCATACCCAGCCGGGGTACAAGGTGTGCCCGTGACAATTTTTATTTATTTTTGTTGCCTTATTGCTGCTGCATGAATTCTAATTTTAAAGTGCTTTCCTGGGCCCTGGGCAAACTCATAAATGAAATGTTCAACAGTGCTCCTTATCTCATGTGCTGTGGTATGGAAGGGACTAAAGTACAGAAATAACTGGAGGCATTTGAGGAGGCATGGGCGAACAAATTGCTTAACATATGCGAACCTCAGTACAATGTTCTGTAAATGTAACCAAAACAACCCTCCCAGTGACCTGAGATATAGAGGTAAAAGCCGCTTCCCAGCAGCCCAAGTGGTTACTGATATATTAAACATTTAAGACAAGCTAGCATTATGGTGCTACTGAATAATGCACAGGATCACAAGCTGAATCCCTACAAAGCTACAAGAGATGTAAAGCACCACACCTGATTTTATGAGGAATATAACATACTCTTTTGCATGCAAATATACAGATAATTGAAAGGATGACCAAATTACCAGTTATATACAGTGAATAAAAATGAGGCTTCCACACTGTATTTTAACCAAAGCATGGATGTTTGCCTGCTGAGCCAAGGCATCCCAATTGGGAAGGACACCTAACTTAAATACAGCGTTAGTTAATATAGAATGACTGGGCTTCCAAACCACCTAAATATTGGTGATACAAAGCTGTTAGGCTTTGTATGCTTCACCCCCCAAAAAAACCCTAATATGGAGCACAAACCAAAAAGAAGGGGCATACGAGAATGGTAAAGGATTTCTTATACTAACTATTCTGTATGATAATTGAGAAAGTTAGGGTGATTGTGTCATTAAAGATTTAACATTTTTAAGACAGAGCAGAATTCCAAGCGAATGTAGTAGCTCAAGGGGTGCAATTAAACTATTTTTAACTTTCATTGTTATTTGACAATGAGGAACAGATAACAGGCTGAGATGCTGGACTCCAGGACGGAAGATGAGAAACCCAGGCGTAGAGAGTGTGGAACAAGTATCTAGTTTGAAGGTAGAGGGAATGTCTGAGACTGACTCAATTCTTCATTTATTGACAATACAGCAAAAGGTTACATCCAAGTACAGCATATTCATGTGCAATGGTCATACAGCTGTAGTCAATATACAAGTATAGTCTAACAAGTGTATATAACACATGGAACCGAGGTTACATACAAGAAGTATGAGTAAACAGTACATAGGTATACACGTCACACAATATAGTAACACAGTATAGTACAGTAACTGCACAGTTTACATTGTATAGTGTAGGCAAAGAGACATCGGCATACAGAGTAACCATAGACATAATTGCCTAACCAACGAAGATAGTCAGGGTGGGGAAGTCTGGAGAAGACACAAGCTCTTTCGGGAACGTCTGAGACTGGACCCTGTGGATTAATCAAAATCCCTGCGGTCAGTTAAAGCTCATGGAACTTTTTTCTTGCCTTTTTGCTAAAAAGTTGAGGAGGATACCTCATTGGAACACTTTGGGCTTAGTCCAGGGTATGAAGTAATCCATTACTCCTAAACCACGAAGCCCTTAGGATGACCAAATGTCGATCTGCCTTAAATCTTAATAAATCCTACTGAGTACAGTGACAATTTGTTTTTGTCTGAATGTATGTGTTAGAGATACGCCAATACTCCAATCCCACTGCAAGCACCTGACACTTCTCTTTAGGTGCTGATGTGCTGAAAGAGCTATCAGTTACCATTAAAATGCAAATGAGGCTGGGGAAAAAACTTTGGGCTGGATGACTTTAACTAAATAGTATGTACAAATTGTGAAGCATGATGAGTGGCTGATCATATAGGTGTATACAGCTTTTCATTATTATTAATATTATATATATTGTTTCAATTTGGGAGCCTGCACAGCAAAGGTCAGCTTTGTAATGTGTATGAGTCACTTCCTAGTTTCTTAAGTGATATATTATCAGCTGTAAGAAGCAGACCCTTCAGGAAATGAACTAAAATATCCTGGAATTCCATAGATTACGTCTTCGTTTGCACTTAAATCAGCAGACTGAAAGCAGGAAAGAATCATGGATCATCTTGGAAAATGTGGTCTTTCTCATGGTAGGGTATTGGAGTATGGCAGTTGCAAACCTGGTAAACTTCACATAAAACCGTTTTGCCAGTAGATGCCGTATGAAGAACGTGTTTACAACCCCTGTACATATGCAGAAAAGTGTTATCCATTTGGGAACTTGGTTCAAAGCACCAGAAACACATACGTGGTGCTCATATGATTGGCTTTGCCTGTGTTACCGGCCTTGGTGGTGGAAAGTGGTGGAAGACAGTACCGCCAGCCATAGAAATGTGTTCTGTTACGTTTTAGAGCTGTTATCAAGGGTGAGTAACCATCCCCACATGTGTATGAACGAAAATGTATTAATAATATAATGTCAGACCATTGTATATAACTGTGAATGCAATACATCAAAACATACATGCCTGTTCCTTCTTTATGTTTTAGAGCTGCGTGAAATTTAAAAACTAGCTAAACATTATGGCGAAAAATATGCCTCGCTACCTCCTGTTTTCTAAAATTACAGGTTTGCAGTAGGTATTTTAAAATCGGAGTAAGGTGTACGCATCACTTTGTAGGAAAGCTTGGATTATTAGAAATTGATTCAATTGATGATCAAAGCAATTTATGGTAACAGTAAATGTTTTGAAGTATTTTTTAAACGTTTAATTCTTACACTATATTGATTTCTATATCAGGTTTTTTTGTTGGCAGGAGGGCAGTGCTCCAGTTGCGTCTGACTACAACACCCATAATGCTCACTAAGCTTGGAGTGTTGGAGTCATGGCAACAGCAGCAGCTGGGGCATATGAGTTGACATAATTCCCTTGCATCCAAAATAAAGAAGCAGAGGCTCAGCACTCAAATGATAAGGTGAGTTTATTTCACACAGGCAACGTTTCAACGCACAGGTCTTTCTCAAGGCTTGAGAAAGACCTGTGCGTCGAAACGTTGCCTGTGTGAAATAAACTCACCTTATCATTTGAGTGCTGAGCCTCTGCTTCTTTATTTTGGATTTATTGAGGGACTTGGTGGTACCCTGGCTCGTGCACCATTTCACTGCTGAGTGCTGCATTCCAACCTTTCTTTTTGTGTATGATAATTCCCTTGCAGTCATGACAACACAAAGGAAGGAAGCCTAGAGGATGGGCTATTACATCCTAGATCTTCCTGAATTTAGGGTTAACGCTACAATTTTGTCCACATGTGTTTCAGCTAAGGATGTTAACCATAGATAAAGTGTTGATGAAAGGCTGACCTTCTTCAGAACTGCACACAGTTGGTAGATTTATTTTAGAGCGCATGAGAAACATTCCTTTTTGATCACTTCCTCCTGTACTGACAAGAGGAAGGAGCAGGAAGACTCAGCTTTGATGTGGTAGAGCTACTGTTTTTGCAGTTATTTTCCCAAAACTACACTGGAATTTGTTACGGAACTAGGGTTGACTCATCCTCTACCATGTGTGGCTTACTCGGATGAGCTTCAGTGTCATCTTTAAGAATGACGCACCAAATAAAGTCTGTGAGAAGTAACAAGTAGGCAAATGAAAGGCAATTAGCTAGCTCAAGACTCGGCAAATAAGATGGTCCCGACACTTCAGAGGTGTTTTTATTTTATGGCGCATAAAGCAAGAATTGTGAGTACTGCTGGGAATACAAACCTTATTTAGAAATGAGCTTCTGAAGGATGGGAAACAAAGTGAAACCAAGACTCTGATCTGGAGAGATATGGTAAGTAGATAGAAACTCTGATCACAAAAACAATTTTGGTGTAGAACTATATTACACATATATACTTTTAAAAATCATTATTTAAGAAAGCTAATAACCTACACTACATGTTTGAACTTTGGGTTTGGAAAAGGTCTGCTAGCAGCTATTGGTTATCTTCAGATGTTGAGAAAATGTAATTTTATTTCAAATTGATTTCAGGCTAGATTGTCTCTTATAGCACCAATTCACATTAACATTTGTGTTAGAAATATTGTTTGTCCTGTTTGTGTTTGTGTGAGTCAAGAGAATTGGATTAGATATGTACAATATTAAGGCTTGCAGTTTATCCTTTGCAAGAGTATGCATCTACATTTATTAAACTGCAAAAGGTTAACCATTAGTTTTTCATGATACACCTTATAATTATACACCCCTTTCACATTGACTTTAAATGTGTCAAATTATATATATATATATATATATATATATATATATACGGTATATACCCACAGAAAGTATGGACAATAATATAAATAATAGTGCTATTTGTAGATAATAATTTTGTCACATCACTTGTATGTTGTCTGTACAGATGTTTGAATTAATTTTATGTGATTGTGACCTTTCGTTTTTTTTTTACATTTTCCACACATCACAATATTTTGTACACAGTAGAGAATGGAATCACAGGGAAGTAATTCAATAATTTCAGCTTTATGCTTTGTCATAGCACACCTTTTTGTGTTGTTTTGTACACATGTGTAGAGGAAGTTAGGTGTTGGAAATGAAATACTTTTGTCACACCAACATTTACAAATTTAACATCTCTAAGAGGAGTCTCAAAAAGATAAGAGGGGATACAGTATACATGACAAAGTTACAATAACCATTTCTGTGTTGTATAAAGGAAGGCAAATGGGGTGTGACAGAGGAAAGAGTTTGACATAGGTACAGGAAGGAAGTATATTTTAGTGCGTCATGCACAGATTGTGGTTAATGAGGAACTTCTTTAATGGGGGCATTTCTGTGATTCCATGATATAACTTTACTGGAGATGGTCAGTGTTAAATATAACTGTTAGCTGTAGACATGTGTTTCCTGGCTATACAGTGATACTAGCGATCCAGTCCTCATACTTGGGATAGGGACCTTTGTGGGGAATAGCCGAGCTAAAATCATTATTTACATTTTTATATATTATTTTAGGGCTTATAGAAAAAAAATGATTACTCTTTGTCGGCCAATGAGTATTTGTCAGACACTGAACAGTACTGCTTGATGTTACATTTCAATCTCTTATGCCTTATGCAAAGAATGAGGTTAAAGGAAAAAGGGTAAGAGGGACAGAACGTGGGAGAGGAATTTCTTATAAGACTTTCACAACTCTCTGACCATTATTGGAGGATAGTCATCAACTATGTTTAGATGCAGAACTCCAATACTCAAGGGCTGTGAATAGGCCACAATTTTGGATACCCCATCTTGAGCTTGGGCATTTCGATTTGACTCTTTGTTTTCAGGCAACGATGCACGTGATTTCAGGCTTGCTTGCAGCCCTCAACGACTGGAGTTCTGCACCCTTGGATTGAGCTTTATGTTCTGTGTCCAAGTACCAGTTCCGCAAAGATTGATGGGTATCAGGTATGCAAGTGCATCTACTGGTCAGTAGAGAACAGGATGCTTAATTTACATTACCTACATTTTGAAACTTGGAGGACTTTTTTTTTTTTTTAACTCAGATGGCATAATCAAATTTTTTAAAAATCCAGCAGCAAAAGAAAATACAATTACGTGGAGTTGTTGCCTTGAAACAGGCAGACTACCGGTGCAGATGTTAGCGTTGTGTTTGTGGGATTCTCAGAGTATGTAGATAATTGCTTTTCATCCACAAAATTATTTGTTTGATACTTCTTTGCCACTGTTACATAATTAATATGTTAAGTTTTATTATACCTGATAATTCTCAAGGTCTTTACCCATTTATCTGTGTATCTGGGTGAGGGAACTATTTCTCTAGGTAACACTGTCTGGTGGTGACTTTTTCATATTTTGTTCTGATTGTTGATGAGGCTTTTGTTACTGTATACCACAGTTCAAATTCCTTCTTAAAGACCTTAGACTTATCAGAACTTAAAGTATCTTCGATTCACATCCTGTTTTCCAAAAGGACTGTTTAATATATGATATTTATGATGGATTATTAAAGGGTTAATATGTGATTACCTCAGTCAACACATTTATTATGTTCCCCAGAAGCAGTGGCGACTCTAGAAACAATATATAGGGGGGGCACACAAGATACCACAGTCAAACTGGGGGGGCATTAATAATTTCCACCATTAAAAGATACCACTGAAAAAACACATATTATATATATATATATATATATTTATATATATATTGCCAAAAGTAATGTGCTATGGAATGATACTTTTGTTATTGGACAATACAATACTTGATCATTCAACATTGGAAGCCTGAAGCCACAATTTAGTACGACTAATCCTTGAAATCCTTTAAACAACACAATACCTTAACTTTTGCACTAAATGATTTCAGGGCCTAATATTAGATCCTGCTGCTGATATACATATATATTAGCCCCTGCTGCCCATATATATTAATATTAGCCCCAGTTGCCGATATATATTAATATTAGTCCCTGCTGACGATATATATATATATATATATATATATATATATATATATATATTAGACCCTGCTGCCGATAGCAGGTATAGATCAACACATTAACACACAAACCCAGCTTTGCGTGTATAGATCAATTTAAATTCACTTGTGATCTCAGCACTGAAGGTATATATCAAATAAACAGAATCAGACATATAAATCCTGTATTTGCAGGTATACAATAATAATATATGAAACGTAGCATCGCAGGTATAGATCAAATAAATACATGGAAACGGCATTGCAGGTATTAATCAACTGAACAAGACATACAAACCCTGTATTTGCAGGTATACATAAATAATGTATGGAAACATAGCATAGCAGATATGGATCTACAGAATAACACAGAAACCCAGCTTTGCAGGTATAGATCAATTGGAATTCACATAAAAACACAGCATTAAAGGTATATTTAAAACCCCCTAAATTACAGGCATAGATCACAGGTTGCACACCCCAAAGCAAGCCCTGGCGTCCATGCTGTCCACATAGAACCTGGCCAGCACCCAGATAACACACATACGATTTGCCATCTTCGTCCCATATACACCCGGCCTGTGCCATCTCGGTCCCCAAGGCTCAAATATCCTGCTAGTGCCATCTTTGCCCTTCCACAATTATACATCTATGATATACACAAACACATTAACTCATGCTCTCCCTCATTCAGACAATTCATCCACACATTAACTCATGCTCTCCCTCATTCAGACAATTCATCCATTTTAAGAAACTACGCCTCTTGGAGCTTCGAATGAGGGGCTACATGTATTTCTAGGACAAAAGTTGAGTGCACAAATAATGATGGAATATGTCTCTTTGGCTAGAAAATATGTTTTTTCTATCCATAGCGACATGTTCATTTGTGTCTAGCGCACTCCATGTTTGTACTAGAAACACATACAGCCCCTCATTTGATGCGCCAAAGTGTGTAGTTCTTGCAAATGTGTACTATTTGTGCCATAATTTAACTTCCTACATGAGCAGTAATGCCACGTCAAGGCTTCAACCCTAATTACTGATCATTCACACGCCTTTCATATCTCCATTCACTCGCAGAAGCACACACCATACTTTCCATACATTCACTCACATAAGCACACACACCATTCTTTCCCCTTACAATCCCAAAGAAATGATGGTAAAGGGAGAAAAAAAAAATCACTTTTACAGCAAAAATAAGTTTTGCAGTAAAAATGCAAGGCGCTCCAGGGATGAGATGGTTACTCACGTACCGCACAGGCTAAATGGCTGATTTTAATAATATTTGCAGTTCATCAGGATTTCAAAAATTGCCTCCCTCTACCGTTGGCTAAATTTAACCCCATGATCAAAGGGATCATGGGATTAAAAATTAGTATCGGCCATTTTTAAAAAGGGAATGTGACTTGTTATAGCTATGTGATCGCTGTGGTAACATTGCCTATCACAGTGATCATTTAGCTAGAATACTTAAACTTTTTTATTTTTTTTAAAGTTTAACTACTTTAAATCATTTTTTTAACATTTTTTTTAATGTAATTGTTTAAAATTATTTTACAAGCTATATATCGTTGGAAAGGTGAGATAATTACCTTTCCAACGGTATATGTTGGAGGTCTGTAGCTGCTCAGATGCCTGAGATACAGGCATCTAAGCAGCATGCCCCTATACCTCTTTAACTGACAATTGTCAGTTATTAATAAAGTTGCGCGGTGACGTCATCGCGTCATTACGCGCGCCGTCACCGGCCGGATCGGGTGGCCCCGGTGATGCCCTTCAGTGTGAGGGGCAGATCGCCGGGGTAGGTGGTGATGGGGGTCCACAGACCTCCATCAAGGTAAGATGGTGCTAGCGACGGCATGGTGCCGTCGTTAGCACCCGACTGTGACTGCTAGCGATGGCACCATGCCGTTGTTAGCAGTCAAGGGGACTGTCCTGGGTGGCTCCAATTTTGGCGGAGGGGCAACAGGGGGGGCAAGGAATATCCTAGGGGGGGCAATTGCCCCCCCTTGCCCCCCTGTAGCGACGCCACTGCCCAGAAGAGGGAGAGCTCTGGATGCTCTACCCTTTTATGATATGTATCCAGAAATAAATCCTCTTATCTCAGTAATACTCTGTATTTATTTCTTACATCGTTCGATTCGTCTAAAACACACCTGAACTGATTAAATAAAGGTTTTAAGTTTTTCCTTGACATTTGCCAAATTCTTGTCATGTTACTTTCCTTATTGTCTTCTAATTGTGTGTTTCCCCCAAACAGATGAAAACTGCCCAGCAAATTTTTGGGATTCCAAGAACAGAGGTGTAACTGGAACTCAAAACGGGCAGATCATATGGAGAATTGAATCGGGTCCCTATTTTATGGAACGTAAGTACATTCTTTGAAAAAAAGATGTTTTTACTTGAGCTACAGCCTCTTAATATTATAGTGTGGTAAGAAAACATTCTAGTTATTAAGCATGAAGATATCCCTACTCAAACATAGCAGAATTGCTCGAAAGGTATCACAAACCATAAGTGTTCTATTTAACTTCAGGTTTTTGAGCCTTTAAGTAATCCACTTAAAGAAAAGGACCATGAGACCACCAGGATGTGCAGTCTTTAGCTAAAACTGGTGAAAGGTTGCATGTTGACCTCACTTATATTGCTGTATATTTATACTTCTAAAAGCTTCTTCTTCTGGAAGCATAATAAGAAATAAGCCTCTTTTATACAATACATTCTCTTTTCTATGTTGACAGATGACTGGTAACTCATAAGGGAGTATAGCGTATTCACTTCATATGAATCAAAGAAGAATATTGACATGATGCAGAATATGGCTTGGATGAGCCACACTGAATTTATGTAATGAAAGATGGTGTTTTGTTTCAGTTAGGAAATATCTGTGTCCTAGTTTGGCTGCACGACTTCCTAAAAATGGGTCATTGTGTGTGCTTGGCATTAGTGGCTCCACAGGAAGTTTCACCTTAGAAAATGTTTTGTGGCTCCATTTTGTAGAAAGACATAAAAACCAGTATTGACGGAGCATGCAGAAACAAAATAATTGGCAAAGTGTTTGCAGTATTGCAAGGGTTCATTTATAATTGATGAGGCTTTTATTATAGGGAGAGAATAAAAGCTGTCAATGAATGCAAATAGAACTTTGTATTTTAGAGTAATAGCTGTAGCTGTGTCCAAACAGCGTATTAAAAGATCTCAAATGCATAGTTATAATGGATACATGCTATAACGTATTATTATTTTACTCCAAGTCTGGACATTTTAATGTTGATACTTACAAGAACGTTATGGCATATAACCACCATTTGAAGAATTAAACGTCTTTTTAGGCCTTTTTTATTCAGTGATAGGGGAAAGATAGACAGCGGTTGTAAGGTGTCCATTTCCAACATTACTTGGGAGGTTTAAATGTGCTTCTCTGAAATCCATTGGCATCTGACACTTCAGATTGTTGTTTTCAGGCTACAAGAAAAGAAAAAAACATGATCCTGAAAGCAGTCTATGCTCAACTAGCATCATCAGAGGATAGAGTAATGCTGCTATGGATGTGGCAGAAGTGGTGCACAGATGTAATAGTGCTCTAAGAAACCGGCCTTGCTTTGAAGTTGTGTAACTGATAGAGGGAAAGAGGCAGACAGGAGTGAGCTGGAGTGGAGGAGAACAGTAGCAGGAATGTAGCTCAACTAGGATGGCGCAGATAATAAAAATGTTGATAAATACCGTATTTGCTCGATTATAAGACGACCCGGATTATAAGATGACCCCCCAAAATCTGAATATTAACTTAGGAAAAAAAGAAAAAGCCTGAATATAAGACGACCCCAAAGGAAAAAAGTTTTACCAGTAAATGTTAATTCATGTAAACTATTTTTTTTAATAAAAGCTATGATTGAGAAAAAGTTTTTTTTTGTTTTTATTTCTTGTATTTTCCAACCTGTCCCCCAGTTACGCACATCTGCCCCCAGGCTTGCCACTCCAATATGGCACTGTGGCCCATGATATGCCTTTTAACCCTCTATATGCCACTGTGCCCCATGGTATGCCTTTTGACCCCCCTATGTGCCACTCTGCCTCCAGAAATGCCTTATACCCCTATATCCCATTCTGGCATTTAGGGGGTTAAAATGCATATTATGGGGCAGAGTGGCAAATAGGGAGGTATAAGGCATTTCAGGAGGCAGAGTGGCATTAAGGGAGTTAAAAGGCATTGTATAGAGCACTCTGCCTCCAGAAATGCCTTATACCCCTATATGCCACTCTGCCATTTAGGGGGTTAAAAGGCATATTATGGGGCAGAGTGGCATATAGGGAGGTATAAGGCATTTCAGGAGGCAGAGTGCTCTATTAAATGCCCCCTTAACGCCACTCCAGAAATGCCCTATGCCCCCATTTAACACACACACACCCTATACCCCCATTTAACTAACTAACACACACACACACACACACACTCTCTCTCTCCCCCCCCCTCTCACCCCCCTTCCCCCGCTCTCCCCGCTCTCCCCCCTCTCTTACCGGTGCTTCCAGCCGGGGCAGAGGGTTGACGTCGCCTTCTGCTGCAGCCGGAAGGAGGTGTGGCTAGCAGCGGGGGTTTGTATGCGTCCGTCTCGTATACTTTCCCCGGCTGTCAGAGATCAGAGTTCCCCGCACCGGTGCCGCACCTCCTTCCGGCTGCAGCGGACGTTGTCTACGCGGATCGCGTAGACGTCAACCCGCTGCCCCGGCAACACATCAGGAAGCACCGGTAAGTGTGTGTATGATGGGGGGGGGTCGGGTGAGACAGGAGGATCCAGGTCCCCTGCAGCGGTGCGGGGGATCTGGATCTTAGTCTCCTAATCAGACCTCTATTTGAGGTCTGATTAGAAGACGACCCCGATTAGAAGACGAGGGGTATTTTTCAGAGCATTTGCTCTGAAAAAAACCTCGTCTTATAATCGAGCAAATACGGTAAAACATATGTGTTGCCAAGAGTGTCCTTAGAAAGGATTGTAAGTGCTTTGTTGCCCCATAGTGTGGTTCCTTTACATCTGACATCTTTACATGTTTTGGTTAAGGTCATTAAAAGACTTCTCCCTAATTTTTTTAAAAAAACCTTCTTTATTCCAAAGAGATTTTTGTTAACCATTTGATCCACGGAATTTCTATTAGATTTGAAGCAATGGAAGAATGGTGGAACAATGGTTCATCAGTTAATGCATCTATATTTTTTTTGAGGAAACAGTAAGTCGTTTTGGTAAAGTGTGGATTTATGGCAAACGGGATCTGGGATGTCAAATGACTAATTAACTGCAGCGACTATTTACATTTATCGCTTCCATGGGCCGTTTACATCTTTAATGTTTCCATGGGATTCTAATTTGTTCATTAGGTTTATTGTAGAGAAACCCCTGGTATTAAAGGCAATATGACAACACCTTGGAGCATTTTCCTTTTTTATTTGTTTCCTTTTACTGGTACAATTTTGTTCATTTGGCTGATATTAAGATAAGTTACATTATTATTATTATCATCTTTTATTTATATAGGCTATGTATGAATATCTTTATTAATGTTCATTATAATATGCATTGCAATTGTATGTAAATGCTGTTGCTTTTTGTATGCTTTTTGTCTAATAAACAGAGAATTTGTGAATCTATGAATGTATCTGGATATGCATACTTTAGTTGAGAAATCACAGATAATAATAATATGTTTTGATCTTTGCAGCTGAAATAAAAATTTGTTTTAAGTATTATCATGGAATAAGTGGGTCTCTGAGAGCTACAACACCTTGTATCACTGTGAAAAATCCTGCTGTAATGGTATGTATGTCCGTGTTTAATCTCTCTGTAAACAATGTATATTTCTTCAGATAGAAACACCATCCATTAATGTAGAATGAACTTACGTTTTGGGCTTTTTGCCTTTCTATGTGATGTGTCTATGGAGATGCATACAAAACCCAGAAGCACAGCAACAAATAGCAAAGTTTTGGGTGCCATGGCTCACCAACCCCTGTAATTTGTTCTACTTCTGTAATCCAGTGCCGTGTTGGACATGCCCCCAATATGATATTGTAACATTTGGGACAGACAGTATTATTTGACACATTTGATGTTATTATTTATAATATGGTTTTCCAAATATCATAACCAACAGAGTGCATTTTTTACACACCTGTGCACTTTGTGAATTTGTGGCTACTGCTTCTGTTCTGCAATCAAAGAGTGCAGGTGATATGAAGGGTTGAGCTTACGTTCTCTTAGTAGTATAAGATATACTATCCTGCTTGTATTTAGTCCACTTTCCAATGTCCACAATATCCAGTAGTATTAAAGGGAAACTCCAGCTATGATATGCACTTTAATAGGTGCGTGGTCCCTTTAAATTTCCATGTGGTCTGTTTTGCAATTGCATGGGGACATTGTGCAAAATCACCCCAAATATATTTGCCTCTTTCTCCACCTCCCCCCAGCTAAATACCCTAGAGGAGATAAATTTGGCTGAATGCATCTCCCTGCACGTGATGTACTCGCCTCCAGTCAGCTCCAGAGGCAGCTTGTTTTCAATGGGATCTCTTTCCTGACACTGATTGGCTGCTTTACCTGTCACAGGACGTACTCACATTTATTTCTTTGGAAGTACTTTACTGCCAACGATTGACAGCTTAAGCAACAAATCACTGCCAAGAAATGAATGATCATGGAGGAATACATATTTATGCAGCATGGCTAAAAGAATTCATGTAAAAGTATTCACATAGTACTTTAATATGCATTCACCTACAGTAGGGGTGTAAGGGACATTAGACAGTCCCTTTAATTGTTTTTGTTTCTTCCAAACCTAAAATTCAGCCAGTATCATTGCTTTAATGGACAACATACAAAAACAAAGTCATAAATAATAATAAATAATAATAATACACAGGAGTGGAAAATATCTCAGATACAGAGTGGCTGGAAACCTTTGCAGGATGGAGCACTTTCAGTGTTGCATCCACCGTAGCCACTCCATCCACTCTACTCTAATAACAATGTCTTCAAATGTTAAGAAATATTAACAATACATTAAAGTACCTTATCTTGCTTTCTAAAACTTTGTAATGTATGTTTTGTACGTAGATGGGAGCAGACGGTACGGAAGATATGGAAGGGGCTTCTGCAGCTCACCAATGCCGAAAATTAGCTAGCTTTACTTTATCAGGTAAGTCTTGGTTTCCCAAATTGTGTTTTTTTCAAAGGCTTGTTTTTTTTGAAAAGTAAATTAGCATTTGCAAACTGAGAATGTGAAATATCATGACTTGCGCAGAAAAATGCTAATAAGTTCATAAATGATACATTTGGTTGCAGTAGAAGGCATTTTATGCTAGTTATACAATTCTTTGAAATTCACATCTTTCTCCTAATCAGTCCTCGGCTTGCGATCAAATTTACACATCAAAGACATTCTGGGCTTTCACTCTTTGCTTTATTTATTAAATTGTTTACAGAACCAGGAAATTTGAACATACCACAGGATAATATTTTAATCATCTCAACTGCCAGTTATTCAGAGTCTGATTTAAAATATTACCCATGCCAGACAGAGTATAACTCAATAAAAAAAAAAAGTAAATTCTTTCCAGAGATTTTTTAATTCACGTTAAGCTCTCACGTAGATGCACTGAGCAGGCTAGATACTAAGCCATGGGGAGCAGAAAAGAAGACCTGCGTAACAAGGTCATGGAAAGATTTCAGCCACAACTGATAGGGATACAAAGAAAAAAGAAAGAAAAAAACCCACAAGTACAATCAGGAGAAAAAACAGGCTGCTCTGGAAAAAGGTGTTGTGGTTGTATCAAGGAGCACAAAAATAAGCTGCATAGTCGAGTTGCCACAAAATTCATGACAAGATGAATGCAGCATGTTATCAGAAAATACTGGCAATTTGCATTCTTCCACACGATAGCTGCGCATGGGATGCCCTTGGACTTTCCAGCGCGACAGCGACCCTAAGCACAAGGCCAAGTTGACCCTCCAGTGGGTACAGCAGAAAAATGTGAAGGTTCTGGAGTAGCCATCAGAGTCTCCAGACTTTTGAACAGGGGTCATTTCATTTTTTTCTTTGTCGCCATGTTTTGTTTTATGATTGTGCCGTTCTGTTATAACCTACAGTTGAATATGAATCCCATAAGAAATAAAAGAAATGTTTTGCTCTGCTCTTAATACAATCTGCCGGTTTTATTTACCGTATTTATCGGCGTATAACACGCACTGGTGTATAACACGCACCCCCATTTTAACAAGGAAATTTGAGTAAGAAAAAATAATTTTAACTTGGACGCTATGAACTCAATGTTGGAATAATATTTATTACATTATAACATTTATTATAACATTTATACCACTTATAAGGCAAATATGAAAGAAAAAGCACCTCTTTGAACAAAAAAACTGAACAAAAAAACTTCATCAGAATCACTGCTATCTGGGAAACCACACACACACACTCAGGCACACACACACTCAGGCACACACACACTCAGGCACACACACACTCAGACACACACACACTCAGACACACACACAGTAAGACACACTCACACTCAGACACACACGCTAAGACACACACATTCAGACACACACAGTAAGACACACACAAACTCAGACACACACACAGTAAGACACACTCACACTCAGACACACACACTCAGACATACACAGTAAGACATACACCGTAAGACACACACAGTAAGACACACACTCAGACACACAATCAGACACACACACTGACACACACACTAAGACATACACACACACTAAGACACACACTAAGACATACACACACACTAAGACACACACTAAGACACACACTAAGACACAGACACAAACAGACTCAGAGACACACACACTGACACACACACTGACACACACACTGACACACACACTAAGACATACACACACACTAAGACACACACTAAGACACACACTAAGACACAGACACAAACAGACTCAGAGACACACACAAACACACTCAGACACACACACTCAGACACACACTCCCTAACCCCCCTTCTCAGGATCTCCCCTCTCCCTCCCTAACCCCCTTCTCAGGATCTCCCCTCTTCCTCCCTAACCCCCTTCTCAGGATCTCCTCTCTCATTCCCTAACCCCCCTTCTCAGGATCTCTTCCTCCCTAACCCCCTTCTCAGGATCTCCCCTCTCCCTCCCTAACCCCCCTTCTCAGGATCTCCCCTCTCCCTCCCTAAGCCCCCTTCTCAGGATCTCCCCTCTCCCTCCCTAAGCCCCCTTCTCAGGATCTCCCCTCTCTCTCCCTAACCCCCCCCCGGTCACTTACCTTCAACTCCTGTGTTGGAAGCGTGAGGCGTTTGTCTCGGGTGCCGGCGCTTCACTGCTGAGCGTCTGACGTCATATGCCGGCGCCCAGCGTGAAGCGCCGGCACCCGAGACAAACGCCTCACGCTCCCAACACAGGAGTTGAAGCGCTGAGGCAGGCGGCGGCGGCGACCGCCGCCAGCAGAGGAGTCCTGGATTTCTGTCAGTCAGGGGGGCCCGAGAGTTGCCGAGCGATCGTCTTCAGCAACCGCTCGGCACCCCTTGGGCCCCCCTGACTGGCAGAACTCCAGGGACCCCTGCGACCCCGGTAGTTCCGCCACTGGCTCTAGGATTTATCGGCGTATAACACGCAGGTAGGGTTTCAGCTTCATATTTTAGTTAAAAAAGTGTGTGTTATACGCCGATAAATACAGTAGGTGTTTTTTTTTTATGGTAAATATATTACAAATTCTCCAAGGGTATGCAAACTTTTGATCACAACTATAAGTAGCCTTTGCTGATCCTCTCCTCTGGTGCCAAATGTGCAGAGTTTGCTTTTAATGCACTTTAGAAATAGAGAGCAATAATCGCTTTGCTTCATAAAGACAAAGGGTTTGAAATTACCCTAATTAAAAACGAATAACATTGAGCTCCATTTAACATGTCACCTTTTGAGAAGAGTGCTAATATTTGTGGTTGTGTTATTAGTATAACTACATTTATTAATAGGGTTGTAATAATGTCAGCAAACATGCACGTCATAGGAACAATGTTAAAAGCTTGTAAACACAAAGATCTAAAACTTTTCATCTCTGGTAAGGCATTTGATGGGCCATTTTGGTCCCCTTTGCAAGACAGTTCCTCTTTGAGAAAAAACCCTCCGTCCCTATTTCCTTCCCAAGTGTTGCTTACCTCTGCAGGCTCAGAATGGGTGGTGGTTATCACTGTATCATTCTAGCCCTACAATAATGTTTATAGTAAAAGCAGGAGATACATTTATGGATTTAATTATGCACATCAAATACATTCTTCTTTTAAATCCATTACTCAGTTACATAATTAGCTGTCAATAGTTCATAAAGTTACAGTCTCTGCCTCATAGCCATGCTTCTAACCACAATCCCTAAAACAAGTGATTTAACCATTTAAAAGGTTGCATAGTCTCTGAGCCGCCCAAACTGCAACTCTTGGAACCTTGGAGTTGTTTGATGAATGGTGAATTCACAATTAAGTATGCACCCTTAGCATTTGTAAGTTCACACTGACATATGCGTAAGTTCATCTTATTAACTTGACTAAGCTATTTCATACACTTCAATTCAGAATTAGCAATTAGAAGGGGACATTGATGGCAATTTTGCAAGTTTTACACTTGCTTCTGCCACATCTTTATAAATCACCCCACTGCTCATTGTGGATGCCCACAGCACACACTAAAACATACAGATTAAACATCACAGCCACACAGAGCGCTACATGGAACACTCTAACCCCTCAAGTTCCAATATGTATGTTTAAACATTGAACATAGAAGAGTATAATTGATGCAAACAGATACCGGTAATTTGTATAGCCTTCTATTAACACATATATTTTTGTCTTTCAGATCTAAGAGCAGTTGGATTAAAAAAAGGGATGTTTTTTAACCCAGACCCCTATCTCAAGATGTCCATTCGACCTGGGAAAAAGAGCACGTTTCCCACATTTGCTCACCATGGTCAAGAAAAGAGATCTACTATAATCACAAACACTACAAATCCCGTATGGCACAGAGAGGTAACTTAACCTATAGCTCATTGATTTTATTGAAGCCAGTGTTTTACGATAATTTAAGGGGCAATAATGTCTTGCAATAAGTAAACCTGATAAGGGGTATTATCATATTTACAAATAATCTGTGCTTCTTTTGCTGACAATCGTTCTGAAACATGCTGAAGGAAAAACAAAACTGTTTGTCAATGTACTCTGCATGCCTGAAAGCTGTTAGCATTTGTTTGTACAGTTTGCACATGCTCAGAAACGCTCCTGTTATACTCAGCGGGAGTAGCAGGAGCCAAGCCGGTGTATGCTGTCTGAACATTCGTCTTTTGCTACCATAATGTGAAATTGATTGGTGCTAGTGCCAATGATTACAATCAGAACTCATCTCCCATTGAATTCAGTGCTACTGAGCATGTACACAAAGAATGCTCCTTGCTTATACTAAATATTTGAGTAGAAATAGTGACCATATCTTTGTGAAAAACATAACTATTTGCAGATCAGAACAACATAATGTAAAGGAAACACTACATAAGTAATTGGAAATATAAACAAAATAATCATTATATTTCAAACCTTTTGATTTTCTATTAGAAAGAGTGTGGCCAAAAATACTTTTTTCCCCCAGAATAATCGTATGACCGATTGGCTCGCTTTTAGCTCTATAACCAATAAAGCTAAGAAACCCAACTTGCTTTTTCACTGCTTTAATAGCAGCTTATAAAGTGTGAATGGATATATATTGTAATTGTATATGCCATTATCAGATTCCGTTGAAAATAATCCATGCACTAAGCTAGTAATGCAAATAGTTTGGCTGCAAAAAAAGAAATCCATGATATGAAATCAATGATGTGAGTGGGTGGAGGTCAGAAGGCTAGGAAAATAATTTCTTCATGCAGCTGGGTCAGCTTCCCGGTAACCCAGTAAAGAGTCTATTTGTTCTTCCTGTTTTTATTGTGTTTCACCCTTTTTCTGAGTAAGCAGACCCCACCAAGGTCAACTATGTAGTGCTCTATTAATAGGGTTTGGGGTTAATAAAATCTGCAAATCACAGGGGGTTTTTAGCTTTGAAAGGCGAGGGAAAAGGCAGAAATGTGCATACATATAAATCAAGCTTCCTGTGCATGCTAATAATGGGCGTGTTCCACGTATTTTACTATTCATACAAGAAAAGTCCATTCCTGGAAAATGTGGTCATGCCACAATTTGTGGAAAATGTAATCCAACATACATGTGAACATCCCAAGTACCCATTTGTAAATCGGACAGTCCCTTTTTGGAACCACAATTCCACTGTGCCCTCCCTGATATCCATCACATCTCAGCAGTGTGTCACCAAGCTTCATAAACCCGAGAGTCACAATAGTTAAATAGAAACACAATAGAAAAGGTGTTAATGAATTAAGTAATGTGAATAAAGTATGCAATTGTCTGTCTTGGATCTTCCTATTTTCCCCGATGTTAACAAAAAATATCACTCTCTCATGCTCACACTCTCATTCACTTTCACTCTCGTTCATGTTCTCTCTCAATGTCTTTCTACCTTCTCCCTGGACCCATGTAAGGGCTGGCTGTGGTTGGGGTACAGATATTTGTCATCGTCTGTACTTGGTATACCTACATATTGAAAAACAAACCAAAAAAACCCTTTTATGATGTTGAAGGCAGGGCTTTGCACCACTTATTGGCACAAAACCACCATTTGTTTCCTGCTGCTTCATTATAATTCTGTTACACTTACCACTAGAAAATGGTTTAATATGTTCAGCATTATACAATATAGTATGCTAGAATAAAAATCATATAATTGTGATTTTGTAAAAATATTTCTATATCTATTGATTGTTATTTTATTTAATACTGGAATATATTAAATTAGTTTTGGCTTATCAACGCACCAGTGTGCCAACTCACTTATTATTTAAGCGTTGTAGGAATTCAGGGTTTGAAAATATTTGAATAAAGGTGTAGCAGTGTGATTCATTTTTTTTTGCAGAATTATCTTGAATAACAGCTATATTTAAGTAGATGAGACAACTTCCCGTTAAGTTTTGTAAATAACGTACTGCAGATGAGAAATATTGGCAATGGTACATTAGATAGCTAACAAAGAGCCAACACGTGTTACCCTTAACATTCCCTTAATTCCATCAGCTAAGGACATCAATTATAAAGAGAAAACACAGATAGGGCCATGTAGAAATGTTGCAAAAAAGTGTTAGTTGGTGTTTGTACCCGTGTATAAAGGTGGGGCATAGTAGGTTAAATATTGCATTTATAATTATATTTGTATTTTTTACAGAAATATAATTTTGTTGCACTTTTAACGGATGTTTTGGAAATTGAAGTAAAAGATAAGTTTGTCAAGAGTCGTCCTATCATCAAGAGGTTTCTTGGGAAGTTAACCATCCCAGTACAGCGACTGATGGAAAGGCATGCTATCGGGTAACTGTTTCTGTTTGCTTTCCTATTACCTCCTAGAATGGTTTAGGTAAACGCATATGTAAATTTGCTAGCCTGGTTAAGTCCAATAAAAATGAACCAGCGAAAATTATGAAAGGTCAATAATACCGTATTTGCTCGATTATAGGCTGCAACCTTAAAGTTTGGTGCTATTTTAAAGAAAAAAGTATTTTTAAAATAAAAATACACATGAGTGGAATGGTAAAACAGTATTTTATCTAATGAACAGGAATACATGTAGTTTAACATTTTTGGTATCTATTAGTCAGCATAGGTTATATACAAACAGAAATTTGGAAAACTTATAGCCATTTTAAGGTCCCCCCTTAATTTACAATGCACCTTACTTATAGATATGCCCCTCTGCCCCCCAGATATGCTTTAGGCCCCCAGATATGCCACTCTCCTCCCGATAAATTTCACTCTGCTTCACTAATATGCCACTCTGCTCCCCTGATATGCCACTTTGCTTGGGATGATTTCCCAATGCATCCCCAGACTCCCTGGTGTCTGGTGGGGGCAGCCGGTGGACTTCTGCGCAATGTGCGTAGACAAACTCTGCTGCTGCCTGCAGCGCTCATTTCTGGCAGCCGGTGAACGTCTGCTTGATGCGCTCAGACAACCTCCGCTGCTGCTGGCTGGTACTTCCGCCGGGGCTTCTATGGTGGAGCACCTGTAACACTGATGGTCCTTCATAGAAGCCCCGGCGGATGTGCCGGCAGCAGCGGGGGTTGTCTACATCGTGCAGGCGTCCACTGGCTGCCAGAGAGGAGGATCCAGCAGGGCTGGGGGGGATCTGGATCCTAACCCTGCTGCTTGCCCGTGGCTGCAGGGCTACATGAAAAACACCTGCCTGGCGCCTGGAACTGCATGTGTCCAGCTATACGAATTGGGCATCCCCACGCTTAACCCCGATTATAGGCTGCACCCCTACTTTAAAGACTTAAAGTGGGGGGAGGGAAGTGCGGCCTACAGTCAGGCAAATACGGTAATAAAGTTTTTTCTGCTGTGGGTACTCAAAATGGCTTAATCTGGACCGTCCAGGTGAGGTCACTCCATTGTCAGTCATCTTGTACTACATCTAGGTAGTTTTAAAATAAACATAATAATAATAATAATCCAGCACTGATTTCCATCCATCGCTTGTGTTTTTTATTTAATGTTCTTTTTTAAGTTATTCAAATATGTATTTTTCCATGTCCCCATTAAAAGACCATTTATTTAGGTGATTTCGCACAAACACTCAATAAAGATTGCATTGAAATCCTATTAGTGGCAGTATTTATTGTTAATAAGATTTTAGTGATGGCTGTCCCCAGGGTCCCACAACTTCTCCAAACAGCACCCTCCATCTCTGCCTACAAACCTGCATTCCAGCTTATCTTGTCTTGAACTACACACATCATTAATTAGAGAACAATATAAACTAACAGGCATTTTTGTTGCATAAATGCTTAAGTAAAAACAACCCTGTATATATAGGTATCAGAGTTAGGATTGCGGGTAATCTGTGTAAGATAAATGCTCATTACTTGAAAAATGTGATACCTTAAAATGTAGTCCTCTTTGGTGCACTACAAGCTTGTCTGACATGATTTACACATTCGTGTTGTCAGAAATAAGGTATATTATGGACAGTTAATTGGTTTCCAGGTGTAAAAACACCATTGTCTAGCGGTAAATTTGATCTATCACCATACTAAAAATAAAGAAAACATGTTTCTTTGATTTAAAAAAATAAATGGTTTATTGCAATAAAGCTGCTTGTCTTCAGTAATGGAAATGTTATATAACAATATAACAAAGGATATATATGATATAATTATAATATAATGTGACGGACCCTGTAGAGACGGATGGTCTCTGGCGTCAATAGTTCCAGAAATCTCCTATGGTCCCCTCGGTATACTCCAGACTTCCAGTAACCAAGTAGTTACACTCCACGATGAAGTGTCCCTTGTCCCCAAATCACAGACACGGTCTTAGGCTTGAACAAATAAGAAATCTCTTTTATTGTACACCAAACAACAACTTTATACATGAGACCATCTTGATAAGAACAGGGTGAACAATACATAAATACATTAGCTTAAACACTTTAACTGGCACCAATCAGTAGAGGGCTAGAAATGGAGCAACCAATTACAGTGCAGGGGGTGTGGTCAGGGGCAACCCATGTCCTATTAAGTTAGGGACCAATCAAAAGGGGAGCTACCCTCCCTACCATATATGTATTACCAGGGGTGTGGCTGTAGCGACCAATAGGGAAGGTGCCTACCTAGCAGACCCCCTACAACCTTGCCACAGATGCACCTGTGACATATAACAAAGTCTAGGGCAGGGGTGTCCAAGTTTTTTCTGGCCTTTTAGCTTTATAATGCATATTACTACATGGTTAATTTGGCGATAATGAAAAAAGCAGTGGAAAAGCTTTGTTTTATGAGCTTTTATATGTCATTCTATCAATACTGAATGACTTAAACAGTAAAACAAAGTCACTCCACAAACCATTTAAAACAAGCACAAGGCTGTGGGTACAAGCTAGATTTAAGATAGCTGACGCACACAGGAGGCAGGGCTGGATTAAGACACCCAAACACACACACACACCAGGACAGGCTCTGCCACACCGACCCCCAAACACACACACACACACACACAAGGACAGGCTCTGCCACACCAACACCCAAACACACACACCCGGACAGGCTCTGTCACACCGACAGCCAAACACACGCACACCAGGATAGGCTCTGCCACACCGACACCCAAACACACACCAGGCTCAGGCCCTGCCAAGGGAATCCCCCCCCCTTGAATATGGGTCTACGTTCCTATAACCCCTATTTTTTTGGTAATACTTACCCTCTGGTCTAGGGGAAGAAACAACTTTACATATTTTCAGATTTCACAGACGACTTCTTGTTCTACACCATAATGTTGCGAATAGTACTTTTGATTCCAGGCTTCAAAAGACAATTATTACTATATGTATAAATTCAAGTGCTGTACGTACATTGGAAAAGTTTGTTTACCTTTCCTCCTTGTGTGAATGATAAACATGCCCACCCCATATCAAATCAAGGAATGAGAATGTTTGTTACCGAGGTCAGTTCATTTTAGCTTCTTCAGGTATATCTACATATGTATTCATATGTATTCAGAAGCCTTGTGTGCGTAACACTATGCACGAGACCTCTATTAACCCCTTCAGGACCGGGACGTACCTGGTACTTCCTGGTTAACAGTCACCGGTAGACCGGGATGTACCAGGTACATCTCCTCCAAAAACCGCCCCCACATCGCCACAATCGTGGCGATCGTGGGGGCGCTGCTGCTGCTGTCTGCCCAGGAGTCTGAGCAGACCAGCAGAGCCGCTCTGAGCCCGCCCCCAAGCCTACGATCACTCCCACGGAGTGATTCTCTAGGCAGAAACCGCAATTGCAGAAAAATCTGCAATCGGGGTTTCAGCTGCCACAGGCAGCTTCAGGGAAGGGGGTGGTGTGTTGAATGGGTCCCCACACGAGTGTGGGGACCTGACCCAACACCCCCCTGCTGCCTGATCGCTCCATGAGAGCGTCAGTGCAGCGTTAACCCCTTCAATGCCCCGTTTTGTAGGGGGCTCTGCTGCTGGTGGTCTGCCTGGAAGCCCAGGCAGACCAGCAACAGCAAAAACGAGCTCCCAGAAGTCCTTTGATCAGTCCTGTAGGACCTACAGAACACAATTTGGTGTCCTGTAGGACTGATCAAAGAGACTCCTCCCCTACAATCTCCAGTCTATTGGAGGCAGCTTCAGGGACAGGGAGACAGGGTTCTTTGGTCTCCACATGAGTGTGGAGACCAGCCCCCCCACCCTTCCTCAGTTAACCCCTACCCCCCTCTTCCTCAATTAACCCCTTCAATGCTGCGATTGTGTATGACCCTCATCGCAGCATTGCAGGGGTTAATATTAGTCCCCACAAGCTTGTGGGGACTAAATATCAGTCAATGCTTTGCTTCAATGGAGCATCAGCATTGAAAGAGTTAAAAAAAAATGTAAAAAATAATAATAATAATAAAAAATTAAAAAATAAATACATTAAATTTTTTTATATAAAATAATAATAAAAAAATAAAAAATAACAGCACTGACCTGAAAGTCCAGGGTGCTTCCAGGTCAAATGCTGGGCTGGGCTGATCAGATCGCTCCTGGCCAATAGGAGTGATCGGATCATTATGGCAGCCCACGGATGACCCTGCTCTACAAAGAGAGAGGGGTCATCTAGGGTAATTATGAAAAAACACAAATTATTAATAAATGAAAAAATCATAATTATTACCTGATCACTTGTCGGTGACATTTTAAGTCGCTGATTATTGATCGGTCTCCCTGATTGATGTCAGCGGCCTAAACCTGTCACTTACAAGTAATCTGATAAAAAAAATATTTAAAAAAATGTAAATGCACATGTTCCAGTTTTGCCCTCATAGCTTCCTCAAAAATTGCACGAACCATGCATGTGAGGCCTTGTTGGGTCCGGGGGATGTTGGTGAACAAAATGTGGTGTTTTCTTCCAGTCTTACACATATGCTGTGCAAGAAATAAATTGCAACATTGAAATTTATGCGTTAAAAACGCAATAAAATAATTTCCCTGTGAAGTTTGGCAGACATCAGTGAAGAAATGGCTGGCTGAAAACTGTCAAAACTACCCTAGTTGAACACCTTGACTCGTCTACTGTTCTTAAATATATACTTTTATGGGGTAATTTACAGTGGGGGGCTTCCAAAATGTCCCAAATGGGATATGGGCCCAGGAAACCAATTTCTGAAAATTCCAAATTTGAAAAGTAAAATGCGCATGTTCCAGTTTTGCCCTCATAGCTTCCTCAAAAATGCATGAACCATGCATGTGAGGCCTTGTTGGAACCGGGGATGTTGGTGAACACAATTTGGTGTTTTCTTCTGCAGTTGCACATATTCTATACAAAATATAATATAAAATCTAAAGCAACATTGCAACATATGCAAAAAAAAAAACAAAAAAATATAAAAATACCCCAAATTTTGGCAGCAATTCGAGAAAAAACCCCCTTTTGAAAAGTGTCAAAATGACCCTAGTTGTACACCTTGACTTATCTACTGTTCATAAACATATAATTTTGGGGGGATAATCAGTATCTGTGACAACTATTGCAGTTATTAGACTACCATACCATATTTGAAAAAAATTACATTTCAAAAACGTGATGCATGCCTTGCAATATTTTCCCTATACTGGTCAAAATAGATAAAAATCCTGGCCATGCTGGGTGGTTTCCAAATCAGGACAACTTAATGAATATATTTGGGATAATTTTTTCCCATTGGTTCAATGTGTGTACAATTTGTATGTATACAAAACTGTAAAAAAATGCGTTTTTTTCATTTTTTCCCCACTTTTTCCAGTTTATTTCAAGCAAAACAATGTACTACCCAGCTTAATATGGTTTCAAATGAAAGCCCTACTTGTGCTGAAAAAAACAATATATGATTTGTGTGGGTGCACTAATTGATAAGAGAGAAATTACAGTTGAAGAAAGACACGGCAAAAACACAAAAACGGCTCCGGTCCTTTAGCGACACGTTAGTATCAAAATCCCGGTCCTGAAGGGCTTAAAGAGTATCATGTTTACTGTTAACCACTACAGACTGGTCCCACGCCTATGACTAAAGTGTTTGCCTAAACAGCAATATATTGTGTGCTGTAATCTACATTGACTGTGTGTGTGATCTGGATTTATGCACAACCACTTCTGCTGGATACATTTACTAAAGGGGTGAGGAACTTTTAACTGAGATATGATCTTAGTGCCAAGTAACTCATGCAGCTTTCGGGGGTGAATGGACCAGGGGTACCCAGAAAATGCCCCCAAGGTGTACAAGTCAGTCTGGTACTTGACGCTGATGCAATGGAAGCCTCTACAAGGTTTGAGGGGCATGCACTTACATTCTAAATGTATAAAAAAGGCATGGCGTCTTGTCTAGAGCCCTGTTTAGCTGAGGACAGCCCTGGCTTTTAAGAAAATACTTTTTCTTACAAAGACATTTATGTTCATTGTTTATTTTTTTATCACAATATCTTATGTGCCCTAAACTAGATTGTCACGTAACTATAACTTTAGCAATTCCGCACAAATTGTGCTAGCCTCCCACAGGGAAAATTGTGCTACGACCCCCAGCACTCAAAGGGTTATAGTTCATTCTGAGATGCCTGATATTGTCTGTCATGCTACATGCACACATTACACTATCGTCTGAACCCAGCTGGCTAGAACATCCAGAACCACCTGGATGTTTGTTTCCATTATTTCTTTCAGCAAGGTCCTCAAGTATCATTCATTTCTGGTAACATCAAACATACGGTACATAAGTTCATATTTACCGTAAATCTGTAATGTTGATATCCCACGGTATAAATTTCAGCAAGTGGTAACATGTCTGCCTATCCTCACCTCAAAGGTAGGTAGGCATTCATAATGACAGTTATACAATTAAGGTGTTGTCACCTGCATTCATCTGCCAAGTACCTTTCATACTATAGTATGATATAATTCAATTGGAAGATAAATTAACCCTATGAGCACACATTGCTATTCAATTGGTTAATATTGTCGTCTTTTTGGGCTCCTCTTTACTGGTGTACCTTACCATTATTATTAATATGGTAGTTTTTAAAAAATACGCTTATAATGAAGTATTGGAGTGCATTGACGTTTAGAACTGCAACCTAGAACCTGAAACTTAAACAGTCAGATTTACACATAAATCAATTTATTAAAACTACCTAGACCTTGTACTTGTCGCTCTCTGGACAGCTACCAGTGTAATTCTTTTGGAGATACTCAATTAAAAAGTAAGGGAGAATTTTCCTCAAAGAAGATGAGGTTAGGGAAGAAAAAAAAAATCACAGTTATTTTCCTGTCCCTTAGGCTAGGTTTCCACTTGGTTTTTTTTTTGCTAAAAACGCCCATAAAAACGCCAGTTCAGCCACACGGCGTTTTTTTAGTGAAAAAAACGCTGCGGCCAGATGTTAGCTGTTCTTCAATAGGAAATCACAGAATGCCATATCCAATTGGTCCTCTTTGGCGTTTTTCTGCTTTTTTGGGCTCTGTGGCAGTTTTTCAAAATCGCAGCATGTTGACACTCTGGCGTTTTTTGCAAGGAAATCTTGGATTTTTCTCCAATAGAAGTCTATGGGAGAGAAAAAACGCCATGAAAAAGCCATGTGGGTTTTGCTTTGGCGTTTTTTATGACGTTTTTTTTCCACAGTTACAATGCAGAGGATGGACCCAGTATCTGTGTGTCCTACGAGAAATAGGCTGGAAACAAACAGTTTCACACAAAACAAAGTTCATATTGAATTTTACACCATTTGGAACAAACATGCCATTACAAACAAACATACCCAACTGGATCCTGCGTGCCAAAAGCAACAGCAAACAATTTGCACCATCATTTGGGGCCAATCTTCCTAGAGGAGCAGACATTCGGAATAAAGCATGCCTTACAAACCACAGAAAAGAGACAAAAGGGTCTGCCGGGGCGTGTTTAAGTAGAACTCTACCAAGAAAATGACATCAGGAGGGGGTAGATACTTGCCATTTTTCCTAATCCCTTTTAGCTGGGTGACAATTCTAACGTGTAAAGGCTGGAAAAACTGCCTTAGGTCAAAAAAGCAATTTCCACAGAAAGGCTAAAACGCCAGAAAAAACTCCAGAAAAAATGCCAAAACACAGGAGAATGCAGTGGCAGTTTTCTTGGTGTTTTTCCTGGCGTTTTTCATCAAGAAAAAAACGCAGGACAAAACCCCAAGTGGAAACCTAGCCTTAGTCGTCTCCATTATTCTTCACAACATTGCAAGGGCTTTCACCAAGGGGTAACTTAAAAAAGAGAGAAACTAAGAAATAACTTATAATAAGTTCAATTATCATACAAACTTTGAGAACAGGGAATTAAGATGGGTGCTGTGGTGATATACACTGATGGTGTGTTACTAATACATCGATCATGCTTATTTTAATATGTAAGCACCATTGTGTTCACTGCTTGAGGTGCATGTGCATGCTGCAAATTCATACAGTGCACGTGCACTGGTATTCAGGGCATTGCTTATGTTTACTTAAAATGCTTTGGCTATGACTTTGGCTTTACAAGAGCTATATATTGGAATAACTTACATTTGGTTTTCAGTGCTGGATTAAGTTGTGGTATTATGTCAGATGTAATAAACACACATTTTAACTGTTTTCCAATTTTCATCTATCCACATTTATTATTCCAAAAAGTTGTGGTCTTATCGGTACATGCATTCTATGGCTTATTGTCATAGGCGTAGGAACCCCTAAAAATCTTGGGGGGGGTAGCATTTTCCCCATCAGATACCTCTTTCCTCACTATCCCCTACCACACTTTTTTTTGCAAACACATACAATAATATATAACTTGAAACACTGGTAAAAATAATGTATGCTTAATACATTAAATATAGGGAAAAAACAGCTAATCTTTGTAACAATTTTTTTTTAAATATTGAAAAATTTCTCACTATCTACCTCTCACTCCTTCTTACTAATATATCATAATGTAATATATTATATTATCATATTCCTTGATTTTCTGCTCAGATATTATTACTTACTGTGTCGAAAAGAGCTCTCTCTTCTGTAAAACCAGTGAAAAGTAGGAGATATAAATGTTGATGTTTAAACTAACATTCAGTGTTCTTCCAGTGACCAAATTCTGAGTTATAATCTTGGCAGAAGACTCCCAACTGATCATGTCAGTGGATATTTACAGTTTAAAGTGGAGATTACATCATCAGCCCATGATGGTAAGAGACTTTCAGCCATACGATGGCAGTGAACCGTCAGAGTATTCAGTGCATGAGGTATCAGTGAGGGAGATGAAGAACATTCTATTATATCATACTATAATGGACTCTTTTAATTATGTATGTGCTTATTTTGGGAAATAGCTAAAATATGTGCAGTTTAGTGAGGTAGATTTGGGGTAATTGACATGTTTTGGAGCGTACATATTTTCCTTCCAACCTATATAAAGAGATGGAAAACCTACCAAACTGGCCTATTTGACACATATGACACCTAAAAAGTAAATGACTACATTTGTGTCCCATGAATATTATTTTTGGCATGATAATTCTTCCCCAAGAACTTATCTCTGCCTCTCATATTGGCCTTTGCAAGGGTGGGTGAGGAGAAGCGAAAGAAGGTTAGGTCAGGAAATGTATTAGATAAAAATAGTAAAACTCTACTATGGATGTTACATATTCATGAGGAAGAAACACATACATAAGGAGACAAAACAACCTCTCTCAAATGTCGCAAGTCCTGAAAATAGTGTATAAAGTGATATTGTAAATTTTAAGTAAGAATCTAATTTCTTTTTATCATGTTTAATATTTCACAGATGCTTCCCCAGAGGCAGTCGGTACACTTCTTGCTGCAAATAACATAAATGGAGAGCTTGGGACACCTTCTGACGATGAAGACATGCCCACTGGGCAGGATACCACTTCTGTGTGTGCCAATGGTCCATTGTGTGCAGGAGCTTTGATAAGTGAGACACCAACACATGCTGCCAGATCTAGTAGTACCTCTGAGACTGACTATGAAGAAGCGTCTTCAACAGCTTCAAGGACATCTCCTATTCGCAATCGCCAAGACTCTCTTAATGACTACCTTGATGCACTAGATAACAGCAATCGTGCCAAAATGGATGCTTCAGCCTGCAGTGATCGTTCGCTTGGAGCATCGCCAAAACTAAGAAGCAGTTTCCCCACTGATACAAGGCTGAATGCAATGCTTCATATTGATTCTGATGAGGAAGACCATGAGGCTGGATCATTTCTGCAGGATGTCTTATGTCGGTGTCCTCTGGTAGAAGAGCCTGGACTGCTAAATGGTGCCAACAGAGCCGGTAATGGCACTTGTGCCAGTAGCATATCACAGCCAATACAAGAAAGCAGTTTAGAAAATGAAGAACTGACTGTGCAGACACCTTCACAGAATAGTGATAATGCAAGCAAAACATTTCCCTCCAATCGGCCTGTTTTGGGGGCAAGAGGAGATGAAGATCAGATTGTTCTGGAAACAAGTGTTGATGAACAGGATAACCCTGGTACACGTGCGTGTATGGAAGCTCAAGAAAGTTCTGCTGCATCTTCTGAGCTTTTTATTTTAGAAAACGGTAAAAGCAGGGTTACACGTTTAAGTGAACAAACTCCATCTGAGATATCACAGATTGTACCTGAAATGGACATGCATGGTGAACTTCCACAGTCGCAGAGTTCCTGTGAAGCCAGTAGTAGATCAAATGGAGGAGGCAGTGTGGCTGGGGCAGAAGTATTTTATAATTTTCATGTAAGTTCAGGAGATTCTACAGAAAATGCATGTTCTTCATCTTTTGAAAGTTCAGTATTTTCTGAAAGTCCACCCTTTTCATCTAAAATTGAGGACTGTGGAGCCCATGCATCAGAATCTGGGATTGCTGGTGATTCAGAGATACAGGTTTTACTATGCAACCCATGTTCCCTTCCTTCTGTGAATGTGGTCACCAAGAATAAACATGGGGGCCGTGGAGGTTCAGATATCTCATATGAAGGAGAAGGTACAGAGGAAATCTGGCAGAGGAGAAACCTTCAAGCAGCATCAGTAGCCAGGCCGCAAACTCAAGATGAAGACCTTGGAGCTGCACAGTCTTCATCCAGCGACATGATGCAGACTTCCTGGCAAAGTGAGGGTGCCACAAGTAAGTGGTGCTTTTACTTATATCCAGTGTGACAGTTAAACCCTTAAAAGTACTTTTTTTCTTTGCTTATCCATTCATCCGGGATGCCACTAGGGCAGGAACCAACACACTTCTGTTCTACAAATGTTGTCACTTAAAACAGTTCATATGAGCAGCTACATGCTGCTCACAAAGGCAATGGGGTTATTTCTATGCTGATTTTTAGAGAAACCTAACAATACAAAACATCACTTAATTGTTTGTTTTGGTGTAGCTAAAAGAGGAACATTTTAGATAATATTTTAGATGATATTACTTATTATTTTAGAAATTAAGCTTATTTATATAAAATTAGTAAAATTTTAAATCTGTTTGGTACTCTTAGGTTCTCAAGGAAATGGCCACCAGCCCCTACGCTCACTTCCTTCGGTCCGACAGGATGTGGGCCGGTACCAGAGAGTGGATGAAGCTTTGCCACCCAGTAAGTAATCTTTTTGTTCAGCTTCATTGATGGTTGTCCTATAGTGTGTTGCTGATGCTGATGAGCTGAGGTGGCGATCTGACAGGTTGTGTTTGCATTATAAACCATTGTAATCTTCTCCAGTAGGAAGAGTTTGTACTGCATCATACATACTTAATCTTCTGGCATTTCTTGAGTGTCATCTCACGGATTTCAGTATGTATTATGAACGCACATAAGAAATCTGAGCTTCTCCCTTCTCTGGGCAAGGGGTCCATGTTGGGGCTGATACCAGTTACCCCCGGCAAGGGCTGCCCTCACATGTGGCTTGACCACCCCTTCACAGAGCCACTTCCCTTGACTTTGTGAAGTTCTGCCTGGGACGTTCACATTGATATGTATTATGTATTGGTATGATTATAAATGACCAGCTCAGCTCATCTTGCATGAGAAAAGGTTAGGGTTTCATAATACATTGTGGAATTATTTTATAACTCTCCTGCAAACTTAGTTTCGGAAATCTAAATCCTTTTGTTTGCATGCAACTTGTATTTAACTGTGCTTAAATACCATGTAGCTTTAGGGATCTTCTATGATGCAAAATTATGCCATCAATAAAACAGTGTTTTATTCATACTTACTTCCCTGTATGTGCTGGCTTATTTTGTGAGACCCTCTACTTGTGACAAAACAAAGATCCACCTAAACACTAGGCAATCTGAATACATTTTTCAACTTCCAGCTTATTACTACAAATGGAGGTCCATGTGAGCTTCTCTAGTTTAGTTAACAGGATTTAGTGCAACCGAGATCTGAAATTGGAACTCTTACTCTGTGTGGCCAAACTCCGTTCCTTGGAAATACTTATTGACGAAAACATACCATGATTTATGTTCAAGACAGAGTTTATTTTGTCTTTGGATGGGTTTGCCAAGAATCAGTTTTCTGTGTTAGTCTTTCACATACCAGTTCCTCAAAATCACTCCCAGTACAGTATTTTAAAATTGTGACTGGTTACAGAGCTGCTGGGTCAGGGTAGTTAAGGAACAGAGAGGTAAATAGACGTCAGTTTATCTTTTTCTGTTGCGGCTAAATGTCTCATATTAAACATTTTAAGCTGCTAAATACTTCTGTCTGTGCCCCATTAACATTGTAGGAGTACTTCATTAGTTTGGATGTTTACATCGTTCCTATTTGCCCTGTCAGTCAGAGTTTGGCCTGTGACCCAGTTTGCATCTCAAAAATATGTCCACAAAGGCCCTGTGTTCCCCATCATTGACATAAAAAAGAAATATTAATTTGCCTTTGCAAATAAGGTAAAATCAAAGACTTGATTTAGTGATATGCAGTAATACTTATAGCAAGGAAAATCATGATCCCTCATGATATCCCTTACAAGCGCCTGCCTTTGAAAGTAGGCTCACCGCTCCGGGATCGTGGCAATGTGGGGCATTATTGGTCCTCTAGGGACATCTTTTTATGACGTACCTGCTACGTCATTGGTTGCGAACAAGTTATATTGAAAGTACATAACTTATCACAGTGAATATTTACGCATGCTTTATGTATTGACCTGAAATAGAAGATCAGTGTTTTAAAACACAATTAGTGTTGCATATAAAGTCCGACAGGCCTGTCAGGAACACTAACCTGCGTGCAGCTCTTGTATCCACTGCACTTCAATTGCCAAGCACAAATGACTAATGCTACTAACTTAAAATAAGAGAAAAGAAGCATGTCTGTGTCTCTAGGAGACTGAAATGTCCCATACGTGTGTTTGTTTGTTAATAAAGGAGAACAGTTTATCATGTGCAAAGTTTTACTGATATTGTTGCCATGTAAACTGAAAAATCTGTAAGATTTGTAAACATATTTACTGGTGTCCCACATACCTTCTCCATCTATGTGCAGATTTTTCTGCTGAAACTGCTAACGGACTAATTGGAGCAACGAGTGTTGCTTCTGATTGGTCAGCCCTCATTCTCTAGCAGGTTAAATACTCTCACATCTGATTGGCTAATATTCCTGAATATCTCTGCTTTGTCCTTTCTGTCCCATTGGATTCCTGTGTCATATGTTAACAAACCAAACTTTAGAGCAGTTTCTTTGTATGTTTGTTAATGCAGAACAAGACAACTGGGGCTCCATTATTACCAGTGACTGAATTCTCAAATAACTTTGCCTTCCACATTTCTCTACATTGCTCCCTCCTCATTTTTTGCTGCCTGTGGTTTTACCCGCTTCCTACTTGTTGTCCATTGTACATGCAACTGACGCCCATGTTAATGCCCTCAGTGCCCCTTGGAGCTCTCTCCTCTTCCATGACCTGTGGTTGTTGCTTCTGATTGCTCTGTCCTCATTCTCTAGCCAGTCATGCATCTTGCATCTGATTGGCTGCTTTGTCCCTTTTATCCTATTGGATTTGTGTCTCACTTGGTGGTACAGAAATCATTTATATTTCTCTTTATTAAACTATTTGGTACCCATTTCCAGAGCCAGCTTTACTGTAACTCTGGGTGTGCTGTATTTTGCTGTTTTAAGGTCCAACGGACCATCAGTTAAAATGCCCTACATCATTAATTTAAAAGTTGTTCCTCACCTTTCATACTGCCACAACATGTAAGAAAAGTTGGGTGGGACAAATCTTACTTTTCGCCCAACTTTAGTAACAAGGATTCACTGCATAAGATATTTATCTGCAATGAATCTTCTTAATGGAGAGAATTCCTTGACTACTCTCTTTATAGTTTAGTTCCAATGTACATTATGGTTTACTGTGTCTCAATAAATTCGGAATCAAAATGTTTTCATATGTTATTAAATTTCTAGATTGGGAGGCACGAATCGACAGCCATGGCAGGATTTTCTATGTAGATCATATAAATCGGACGACAACGTGGCAGCGGCCCACAGCGCCACCAGCTCCACAAATCCTTCAGAGATCCAACTCTATCCAGCAAATGGAGCAACTTAACCGAAGGTGAGAAAATGTATGGATTCCCATATAGTTTAATTTACTTGGCCACTTGATCCATTCTAGTGGATGTAGTTTCCCAGCAGGGTCAGCCTGTCTAAAGGGATGGCCATCTCAAGTCTTAGGTTGAGAGTGGAGCGTCATTTTTCTAGATCATGAAAATATAAACAATTTAAAGTGGGCCTGTCCGTCACTAACATGTAGGTGACATTCTACTTCAGTCTGATGAGCGCATAACACTTCGCTATGCTGGCAATAAAATTAAGATGTTTAGAAAGTGAAAGGAATGAAACCCAGTGTCAAAAAGAATGAATAGAATGTGAGAAAGAAAATACTTTCCTTTCCTTTGATCGGGTTTACAGCGGCAACCCTACAAACACTCTCCACGGAATGTTGAAAAAGGGTACAAACACGACTTCTGTCTAGGGGCGCTTGTAACTCACGATCTCAATCACTCGGATAAAAGAAATAACAAATACGAAAAAATATAGTGTGATAAGGTAAGACACTCTGGAAATTCAGGACAAAACTTCAATGGTTGCACTCACAATATGCATGAACCTTTTAAGCCTTCAACAGCCAACTCCTTGGTGTGTGTGTCAATTCATCAACCCCACGGACATAGAAGAAAATAAATCTACCATAGGATGATATCTTTCTAAACCAGTATATACCAATTGGATGCACTCACATTTAGATGGATATATCAAGCATATCTGATATGTTATCCTGGAGTTGTAGTGGTCTTTGGTGAAGTTCCTGATGTGAATCCCGTGGATCCCAAGTTCCTCTGTTATTTGTTTTATCTGAGTGATTGAGATCGTGAGTTACAAGCGCCCCTAGACAGAAGTCGTGTTTGTAATAAAATTAAGATGAAATAAACATGTTTGCATTTTGATGTGCCAGTGCATGGGCGTTCGAATCCTTAGATCCTGAGCTAGATTGTGTAAAAGAGTACAACAAGCTCATGGGGGTGGGAGTGGATCTCCTACAGCCATATTTCATTATGTGCAGGGCATGGTATAAAAAGTGGCAATTTACTTAATGCAGGTAACAATGCACAACTCATACCTGGTTTCCAAAAAGACAAATGTGGGTAATATCAGAATATCATTTAAAAAAATGTCTGGTTTGGAAACAGCTTTCCCATTTTGCCTTCTAACTAACAAAATAAATGAAAATACTAGGCGTACAAGGGGCTGCAAAATCAGGACAAATACCTTTTTTCACTTGCACTTGCTATGTATAGTTTTTGTAGGTGAAACTTAATTCTTACAACTTCCTTACATTTGTTCATACTAAGTGATGGTTTAGAAATATAAGAATGGTTTCATAAGAAAGGACTTCCTGGGGGTCCTGAAAAAATGAATATATAATTTGTGTGGTTAAACTTAATGAGAGGGAAGTAAATTATGATTTTTGGAGGCATATTCTTTCTGACTTTGTAAATGTACAGCTCTAATTTACCAAGTCCTCCAAGGTATGCATATTTAGGTCATCAAATCTCTCCTGGTATGTGCTATTCAGACCATACAGCATTTAAGTGCTACTACTTTGAATCATTGCTAAATAATTAATGCCCTTCTGATAGTATGGTTTTCAGAACTGACACAGTATCCTAAGTGAGGCCTCCCCAGTAATTTATTAAGTGGCATTAATATTCTTCCTGCTGTGGATTAATATTTGCCTTATTAACCAATTAGCTGACTTGCTTTTTCTAACATTTTGCAGAATTCCAAAACAAGGGGGGCGTCACAAAAGATCTAAAGGGGCCACTCATCTGTCAAATGCATTAAAGCACATATGATTTCTGGAGTGGTCCTCTAAAACGTTTTATGTATGTGAAAAATGTACCCATTGGATGTACAGTAACGTTAAATCATGACCCTTATTTCTGAGTGATTTAAAGTGTCCAAGCATTTTTACTGTATAAATATTTGACAGTACGTACAACTGTTTTTAGACCTAATTATCTGAAAACTCAATTTAGTTACAAATCTCTACTTGCCCAGATTGGACTAGAAACATAGAAATTATAATATTTGATGGCAGATAATGATGGTCTGATCATTTTTCTGCCATAAATTAGGCAGGGATGCAGTGACTTAAAAGCCTGGAAGTATTTTTGCCTTGAAACTTCTGCGGCTTTATATTTCAGCTTGCGTTGATATCTGCTGTATGCGGTTATATACAGTATATACAGCAGTGCACTTTGCATATCTTGCTTAGTGGTAAATCTTGAGCGTTGGCATTCATCGAAATGTGAAAGGTTCCATTTGCAGGACTTCCTGGTATGAGGATGACATCACTTGGCAGCTCCAGTACTAAAGAGCAGGCTTGGTAATATTTCACAGGGAATTTTAAGGTTAAAGGGAAGATGTGTCCAGACAGAGCTAGACATGATAGATAAAATAATCTGTATGATGTTCCAAAGATGGATGAAGCATTGGACGTTTAACCAGCTTTTACGTTTGGTAAGAATTCACTAAGAATTCAAATGGTTAGTGGAGTTAAAGGGGAATTGCCATGGAAAGAAAATTTCAACTTGACGTAAAATAAAGTGCTCTACACACTGTATACATACACACTCATTTATTATTATTATTATTTTTATTTATATAGTGCCAACAATTTACACAGCACTTCTTAAAGTACATAATTCAAAGGCAGTATGATAAGAAGTCAGACACTTCACCACTTACCTTTCTAAGTGCCATCTAGCCAGGGCCGGCCCAAGACAAAATGCCACCTGGGGCGAAGTTTAAAATGCCCCCCCCATTATCTACCCTTCCTCTCCCTCCGTCCCTGCCGCCCCCCCATTATCTACCCTTCCTCTCCCTCGCTATTATCTACCCTTACCCCCCCCCTTGTACTTACCTTTCAGCAGTCCTGCGGCGAGTCTCCCTGTTCGGTCTCGGTGCCGGCTTGTAATGCTGAGCGCCAGAAATGATGTCATCTTCTGGTGCTCAGCATTACAAGCCGGCACCGAGACCGAACAGGGAGACTCGCCGCAGAGGAGAGAGAGAGCGGGTACTGACAACTTGGTAAGCGAAAACCACTCGATGCCCCTCTCTCTCTCTTCCGCTTTAAAAAAAAAAGGCTTGGGGCGGCAAAGTGCCGCCCCTTCAAAAGTGCCGCCTGGAGCAGTTGCCCCACTCAGCTCCATTGTCGGGCCGGCCCTGCATCTAGCGATTTTCAGCCCAAGGAAAGCGAGTGCACGCAAATTGAGTTAGTTATTTTTTGTGTAAATTGTTTGGTAATATTCTTATTATGTATCAAAAGACTTGCCTACTTATTGTTGTATATTGTGTAAGAATGTAGTAGTAGAGCAGAAGAGAAATGTATAATTCTTGTTCAGGCAGGAGCTTTATATTTTATTTTTTAAGATATTTTCTTTTCCCATTCCAACTGTGGTCTTATTTTAGATCGTAATCTCTAGCGCTTGAGGGCCTTCAACATCTTCTGTCTTTGTACTTTTTAATTATTATTTTTAATATTGGTAAAAATAATATAAACATAATGGGTTGTTTATCATACACAATAGGATCCATCCAAAAGTTGTATCCATCCCACTTCATTTGCCAAGCACAAATTACTAATGCTACTAACTTAAAATAAGATCCATCCAAAGGTATACTGTGAACATTTGCAGTTGTACTTATTTTTTCAATAACTGACAATCACAGGTATCAAAGCATCCGACGAACAATGACAAATGATCATCCTGAAGAACTGGCAAATCCAGTTGATGGAGCTGCAGTAGGAGAAGATGTTGATTATCATCATTCTAATGCAGGTTTGAGAAATGCGTAAAATCACCCTTCCCAAGTGTAAATGCCACAGTCCCTCTTGTAGTGACTTCTTCACTGGCCTTATGGTTAAAAAATTACCAATACCCTGCAAACTTTTTGTATCACTTATTTACCTTTGCATCCAAGGGTTTTGGACATATTTCATAAAAAGGCATCGGTGAATCTTCTCCAATATTTAAGCCTTACAAATGGATTATATATATGCGTATACTTGTATTTTCAAGGCAGAAAGGGTTTTATATCTGTTTTCTGGACATCATTTAGTATGAGAACAAATTTAATAAATGGAGGATTTTAATTTTTTTTTTAGAAAAGAATCTACAATAATTTGCACATACATTGTGTAGCTAGGCATCCATCCCTCTAACACCCTTACCCTGCTGACCGAAAACTAACACCCCAAAACAATAAAAGAAAAAAATAACAAAATGGGACTGTTGTTAACAGATTAAGTGCAAAATATGATATATTGAGTGCGTTGATCCAGATATTTATAAAACCACTATATTCAAAAATTAAC